>NC_084617.1:27541347-27631347 GCF_033978795.1 Nerophis ophidion
TAGTGTTGACATTTGCAGATTACAATCAGAAATATAAAAAATGTTTGCATTCATTATATTTTTCCTATGCTCATTTTCCATCCATCCATCCATTTTCTACCGCTTATTCCCTTTCGGGGTCGCGGAGGGCGCTGGCGCCTATCTCAGCTACAATCGGGCGGAAGGCGGGGTACACCCTGGACAAGTCGCCACCTCATCGCAGGGCCTGCTCATTTTCCATAGGTCCTAAAAAAAAAAATCTACTTTTATATCGTGATCCAGTTTTTAAGCCGCATATCGATTTTAAGCCATATCGCCTATTCCGAGATGCAATTATTACATTCCGACATACAATACTTTGCGGATTATATGTTGGAGCAGACCTGGGCAGCCCATTAAGATTTTCATTCTGGCCCGCCGGACATTCTACATCATTTTTTTCGACCTTTAACATCAAAACTGTATCCGCCATTATGATGTACAGTGCTGTTTTTAAATAACTTTAAGTCTTGAACTATAGAACATATTTCAATGGTTGAAATCTGCACTTTTGGGTGTTGTAGGAGTTATTACAGTAATCTACCTCACAGCAGCTCAGATGAGGAATAAAGGGTGGGCGGGGTTTGTTTTCAGAGCAGCCAGCCCCAAACACACGTGTGAGGAACAGATGTGGAAGCAGAGTTTTACTTGATAATTTATCATATTGTAGGTGTTGATAACACTTTGCATTCATGTTGTGCAGTTTTTATACATTTTTGTTGTGTTTTGCTTGATTGTAAAAGATGTCTATGGAGGAGGTGGTCTGAGAAGTAAAAGACGTTCATATGTTGTTAATATTCAGTATTTTATTGTTCATAGTTAATATTGCATATCCCACTATCTTTATTTCCATGCACATTTTGGGGGGCCCATTCAGTAAAAAAATTTAAAATTTATTTTTTTTTAGGTGGTCCGTCATAACATTTTTAGAATTCCGTCGGACATTGTGACTTTTAGTATTAGTGTTCCCTAAAAAAAGGACCCAAACCCACATACTGTATAGCTAAATGTGTATATATTTTCAAATGACTCTAAGTCTTTAACTATTTAATTATTTTAATGGTTAAAATATGCACTTTTGGGTGTTAAAGGAGTTCCACCTCACAGCAGCTCAGATGAGGAATAAAGAGTGGGTGGGGTTTGTTTTCAGAGCAGCCAACCCAAACACATGTGTCAGGAACAGATGTAGAAGCAGATTTTACAGCAAATGTCTGCATAAAAGTGATGGTAAATGGTAAATGGGTTGTACTTGTATAGCGTTTTTCTACCCCTTTTTAAGGAGCTCAAAGCGCTTTGACAGTATTTTCCACATCCGCCCATTCACACACAATAACGACAATAGAATACTATTAACCGCAACATGTAAGTGCAATAAAAAACAACAACATTATGATTTGCTCATTTTCAGAATGTTCTCGTTCTAGTTTTAAACAAAGAAAACAATCTGAAGTTGTCTTTATTTTTAAGTTAGCGTGCCGTGATTTGACCTGTCTGACCCACTTGGGAGTAGAGTTTTCTCCATGTGGCCCCCGGAAAATGATCAAACTACATAACATATTGTAATTTGATTTTGATATATCTTTTTTATATTGATAGATTGAAAATTAACACCAATGACCTGACTGATTAACATTATCACATAAATTATTCAAAAAGTATGAATAACGACAAATACAGATAGAATACTTTTACCTGCAACACGCAAGTTTAAATAAAAACAACAACATTATGATTTGCTAATTTTCAGAATGTTCTTGTTCTAATTTTAAACAAAGAAAACAATCTGAAGTTTTCTATATTTTTGAGTTATCGTGCCACCATTTTACCAGTCTGGCCCACTTGGGAGTAGAGTTTTCTCTATGTGGCCCCCGGAAAATTATCAAACTACAAAAATAACTTACTGTAATTTGATTTTCATTTTTTTTTTTATCCTGATGGATTGAAAATTAACACCAATGACTTGACTGATTAACATTATCACAGTATTTATCCAAAGAGTATAAATAACGACAAATAGAACACTTTTAACCGCAACATGCAAGTGTAAAAAAAATACCCCAACAACATTACGATTTGTACAATTTCAGCATGTTCTTGTTCTAATTTTAAACAAAGAAAACAATCTGAAGTTTTCTATATTTTTGAGTTATCGTGCCACCATTTTACCAGTCTGGCCCACTTGGGAGTAGAGTTTTCTCTATGTGGCCCCCGGAAAATTATCAAACTACAAAAATAACTTACTGTAATTTGATTTTCATTTTTTTTTTATCCTGATGGATTGAAAATTAACACCAATGACTTGACTGATTAACATTATCACAGTATTTATCCAAAGAGTATAAATAACGACAAATGCAGATAGAACACTTTTAACCGCAACATGCAAGTGTAAAAAAAATACCCCAACATCATTACGATTTGTACAATTTCAGCATGTTCTCGTTCTAATTTTAAACAAAGAAAACAATCTGAAGTTTTCTTAATTTTTGAGTTATCGTGCCACGATTTTACCAGTCCGGCCCAATCGGGAGTAGAGCCCCCCCCCCCCCCCCGACACACGTTTTCTTCCCCAGTCCCCCGAGTCAAAATATTTGCTCAGCTCTGTGTTGGAGCCAAGTAGGATCGCAAAGATACAACATTACCTCCTGATCGATCCAGTCTTTGTCCTTCCTGTCCCAGGAGGAAACCAGATGATGTCTCTATGAGCACATCCCCTTATAATGAGTCACAAAGTGTGGCCGATTCCAACATGAGTTGGGACAGAGGCAGCGCCCCTGAAGCGTAAATGAGCACAACAACAAAAATGACGCTAAATAACATCAAAGCTTAAGGAAGTAAAACCGTGTTGTAGTTTTTACAAGGAAAACTACGTATTCAATAAGAAATCACAGCGTTTCCTTGAACTTCCGTTATCTTTATTTCCCTGTAGTCAGAAAGTATCCCTTGTTAGATAATGATATTAAAAAAGGGGGAACACACAAAATGACGAACGTTGGTGCAAACACACACATGCTAAGTGGCTAATGCTAACGCTAGCGAGCTAACTTGAATCTGCTTTGCTGTCTTTTTGTCAGTTTTCATGTCAGTGCAAGACGACTAAGTCTTCACTTCGTTCGGAGAGAGGGAAAAAGTTGGGACGGAAATAAGCTAGCTTTCGCTCCTCCTTCGGGTCAAAACCGGCATCTTTTTGACGCTTTGTTTGACATGTTAACCCGAAAAAATGAGTTTATATGTTTATTTAACATCCGAGTGACATGCTAACGAGCTAGCGAGCTAACGCCGAGACGCAGAAAACAGGATTAAAACGTCCCGAAATACTCCACCTCCGTGTGGGGGGAAAGCGGGTTATTATAACTCACCGGATGTCCCGAGCTGGCGTGGATTCAAACAATAGTCCGGGACCGCGGCGCCATAAATATCGTCCTTCTGATGCAGGGGGGAATAACTTAATAATAGCTTGTTGCGCCTCCGCCTAGCTAAAGTGATGCTAATGCTAAGGCTAGCGGCAGGCTCCTCCAGAACATGGCGGGCAGGGCGGGAGGGGGAGAGCCAGGGATGGGTGTGACCCGGGCGGCTTGACTCGCGCACACAAAGTCCTTCCTTCCATGCGGGCCGTGTCGCCCAACAAGAACAGCTTGTTTCGGAAATAATAGTATTCTTTAAGAGGGAATACTTTGCTTCAGGGTTGCGGAAGTGGCATGCGGGTCAATACTGGAATGTCGACACCGCCGATACCGAGTCGTTGTGGCCTAATATCGACTCACAAAAAATTAAAAAGCGATACTTTTGATACTTGAGTTATGTCGGGCTGACCATATTCTGAAATCCCAAAAAGAGGACTCATACAGTGGGGCAAAAAAGTATTTAGTCAGCCACCGATTGTGCAAGTTTTCCCACTTAAAGGCCTACTGAAATGAGATGTTCTTATTTAATTGGGGATGGCAGGTCCATTCTATGTGTCATACTTGATCATTTCGGGATATTGCCATATTTTTGCTGAAAGGATTTAGTAGAGAACATCCACGATAAAGTTTCCAACTTTTGGTGCTAAGAGAAATGCCCTGCCTCTACCGGAAGTCGTAGACAATGACGTCACACGTGTGCGGGCTCCTCACATATTCCGATTGATTTTAATGGGAGCCTCCAACAAAACCAGCTATTCGGACCGAGAAAACGACAATTTCCCCATTAATTTGAGTGAGGATGAAAGATTTGTGTTTGAGGATATTGATAGCGACGGACCAGAAAAAAAAAATGCGATTGCATTGGGACGGATTCAAATGTTTTTAGACACATTTACTAGGATAATTCTGGGAAATTCTTTATCTTTCTATTGTGTTGCTAGTGTTGTAGTGAGTTAAATAGTACCTGATAGTCGGAGGTGTACGTCCACGGGTGTGTTGACACCAATGTCTCAGGGGAGTCGACGGCAGCATTATGGACGGCACAAGCTCAGCTTTTCTCTGGTAAGAAGTGACTTTTTACCACAATTTTCTCACCGAAACCTGCTGGTTGACATTCTGTCGTGATTCATGTTTGCTTGACCGCGCTGGCCATGGATGACGTACAGACTGTCCAGAGTCAGGACCCAGGATGGACCGCTCGTCCAAAGACGGGACCCAGGATGGACCGCTTTCCTGTGTATCGGCTTGGGGACATCCCTGCGCTGCTGATCCGCCTCCGCTTGGGATGGTTTCCTGCTGGCTCCGCTGTGAACGGGACTCTCGCTGCTGTGTTGGATCTGCTTTGGACTGGACCTTCGCGGCTGTGTTCGATCCATTATGGATTGAACTTTCACAGTATTATGTTAGACCTGCTCGCCATCCATTGCCTTCATCCTCTCCAAGGTTCTCATAGTCATCATTATCACCGTCATCCCACTGGGTGTGAGTTTTCCTTGCCCTTATGTCGGCCTACCGAGGATGTCGTAGTGGTTTGTGTTGTGGTTTTTGCAGCCCTTTGAGACACTAGTGATTTAGGGCTATATAAGTAAACATTGATTGATTGATTGATTGATTGATTGATTGATAATATCGACTCACAAAAATCAAAAAGCGATACTTGTTGGGCTGACCATATTCTGAAATCCCAAAACGAGGACACATACAGTGGGGCAAAAAAGTATTTGGTCAACCACCGATTGTGCAAGTTTTCCCACTTAAAATGATGACAGAGGTCTGTAATTTTCATCATAGGTACACTTCAACTCTGAGAGACAGAATGTGAAAAAAAATCCAGGAATTTACATTGTAGGAATTTTAAATAATTTATTTGTAAATTATGGTGGAAAATAAGTATTTGGTCAACCATTCAAAGCTCTCACTGATGGAAGGAGGTTTTGGCTCAAAATCTCACGATAAATGGCCCCATTTTTTTTTGCCAATGATACTTGAACTTGCTTTATAAATAATATATTTAAATAAAGCATTTTTTTTCCTCTGTTGACAGCAGTGTTGGCGCTAGGAATGGATCCCATCATCAAGTCATAAGAATGGGGTCCCAGAGTAAATTTTTGGAGTCCCACTTTTTTTTAAGCGTTTTGAAAAAAAATTATAAACCTAAGCATTGTCCTGTTATATCTCACATTCTACATTGGAAAAAGGTTGTCATAAACATTACTTAATTCATTATAAGAAATATTAAAAAAAGAAAACAAATGTGTATACTAGGGCTGTGAATCTTTGGGTGCCCCACGATTCGATTCAATATCGATTCTTGGGGTCACGATTCGATAATATATCGATTTTTTTTTATTCTATTCTTGATTCAAAAACCATATTTTTCCAATTCAAAACGATTCTGTATTCATTCAATACATAGGATTTCAGCAGGATCTACCCGTCTGCTGACATGCTAGCAGAGTAGTAGATTTAAAAAAAAAAAAAAGCTTTTCTAATTGTAAAGGACAACGTGTTATCAACTGGTTGCAATAATGTAAATTTGTTTTAACTATTACATGGACCAAAAATATGACTTATTTTATCTTTGTAAAAACATTGGACACAGTGCTTATGAGATGCGATCCAAGTGTAAGCCACTGTGACACTATTGTTCTTTTTTATTATTTTTATAAATGTCTAATGATAATGTCAGTGAGGGATTTTTAATCACTGCTATGCTGAAATTATAATTAATATTGATACTGTTGTTGATAATATTCCTTTTTGTTTCATTACTTTTGGTTTGTTCTGTGTTGTGTTTGTCTCCTCAATTGCTCTGTTTATTGCAGTTCTGAGTGTCGCTGGGTCAGGTTTGGTTTTGGAATTGGATTGCATTGTTATGGTTTTGCTGTGCAGTGGTTTGTTGGATTGATAAAAAAAAAAAATAGATTTTTAAAAAATGAGAATCGATTCTGAAACGTAAACGATTCGATTCGTATTCAAATCGATTTTTTCCCACACCCCTAGTGTATACATATGTAAATGTATTCGGTTATAAACATTCATTCACTTTCTTCTTTCCTTCATGGATCTAAACTTTACCGGTGCTGGTAGTTTTTTCTATGTTTTTATTTAATAAGTTGTAGGTGTATTTATTTAAGTATAAAGTGTTTTGTTTGGGTCATGAAATGATGATATTGGTGTGCCAGGGCATACATACATTTTATATATAACGCTTAAATCATTGCAGCCTACATCAACTTCAGAACTTTTCCTCATTTCAAAATGTTTTAGTTTTTTATGTTGTTTTTTGTTTGTTTTCCAACCTTTTTTGTCAAACAAAACTTTTATTTTTATATTTATGGCAAACACAAAATATGCAAAATCTTGCACCAAAAATATTTTTCAAAGTGTAATATTTCATGTGACGTAATCGGAACCTTGGATAGGTCAATAATTCATAATAACAATGGTTTTGATGTAATATTATGTTTTGAGCAATGACAATTTGATCTACTAATCTATTAATCAAAGTTTCAATCAATCAATCATTCAATCCACTCCCTCGCTCTCTCTGATTCTGTCCCTCCCTCACAAATGCTGCTGTCTCCGCACACCTTCACAATTTGTTTTGTTTTTAACCCCTTCTTAACCCTGGACTTGCATTGAAAATACACGAAACCCTGCCTCAAAACGCCGAACATTTAAGAAACCCTGCCCGGACATCCCGGACAGCACCGCAAAAGAGGACATGTCTGGGTAAAAGAGGACGTATGGTCAGTCTAGTTATGTGAGATCATCCATCCATCCATTTTCTAAGGCTTGTCCCTTTCAGGGTCACGGGGGGTGCTGGAGCCTATCATGCATATCGTTAACATGAACAAAGTGTGTAAAGCAGCGGTCTCAGACACACGGCCCGCGGGCCAATTGCGGCCCATCAATCCATATATGTTTTACCGCTTATTCCCTTTGGGATCGTGGGGGGCGATGGTGCCTATCTCAGCTACAATCGGGCAGAAGGCGGTATACACACTGGACAAGTCACCACCTCATCGCAGGGCCAACACAGATAGACAGACAACATTCACACTCACATTCACACACTAGGGCCAATTTTAGTGTTGCCAATCAACCTATCCCCTGGTGCATGTCTTTGGAAGTGTGAGGAAGCCGTAGTACCCGGAGGGAAGCCACGCAGTCGTTATTTTGCGGCCCCCACCTTAATATGAAAGTTTAACGTTATTGCGGCCCGCAAGTTTTATATAAATGGCGCTTGACAGCGTTGTTATTTGGGTTCAAAATTGTTCTTTCAACATTCTGGGTTGCCTACCCCTGCCATAGTGGAAAAGCGGAAAATTAGTGAAAGCGACAGAGACGTTGCCATGGAGACGAGGGTTTTCTTACATGCCTGGCTGCAGTCACACTGCGATACATGTCCGTCAGTAAAAACAGTCCCCCATAACCTAGACTAATTCAAACCGGTTTTTTTTTCTGTTTGTTTAATTTGCATTGCCTCACACGATGAACACTACATATATTTATATATGACGCCGGATAACACTCCTGGAGCAGTCACTTTTTTGCGCTCGCTGTCCCGTTATTTTCCTGGCTATTATCCGCCGACTGCCGTGTTGCTGTAGGGAGGAAAAGCGGAACTACACACCTTGCGGAAATAACATTATTCTCCGTGCGTTGGCTAAATACAAATATATTCCACAACCCCAAACATGTCTTTTTCAAAGCCTGCAGTGAAGAGAATGATTAGTGTTGTGCAAAGACTATTCCAGGAAAAGTGGGAGATGCAATATTTCTTTGTTGAGCACAGGGGCACCTCGACGTGTCTTATTTGCAAAGAGAAAGTTGCGGTGCACAAGGGATACAATTTGAAACGTCATTATACAACTAGACATTATGAGGAGTATGCAACATTTTTTTTAAGAAATCTTTTCTCGCGGCCCAGCCTCACCCAGACTCTGCGTCCAGTGGTCCCCAGGTAAATTAAGTTTGAGACCCCTAGTGAAAAGTAACTAAATCAGAGACTTGTTGTCGAAAGCAGAGGTATCAAAAGTGCAGCCGTTTATTTTAACGGCCCACCTAAAAAACTAATGTCATTGCTCCAAAAATAAAAATGAATCAAAATCAAGGTTGTTATGAATATTAAAGGCTCCAATGATTTCACATCAAATATTCCATTTTGAAATCCTTTTGGGGGGAAATATTGCATATTTTAAATGTTTGCCATAAGCAAAACAAAAAAAAAAAGACCAAATCAATCAATCAATCAATGTTTATTTATAAGGCCCTAAATCACAAGTTTCTCAAAGGGCTGCACAAGCCACAACGACATCCTCGGTTCAGATCCCACATCAGGGCAAGGAAAAACTCAACCCAGTGGTATGACAATGAGAAACCTTGGAATGGACGTCGAGTGGATCTAGCATAATATTGTGAAAGTCCAGTCCATGTTGGATCTAGCATAATATTATGAAAGTCCAGTCCATAGTGGATCTAACATAACAGTGAGAGTCCAGTCCATATTGGATCTAACATAATAATGTGAGAGTCCAGTCCATAGTGAATCTAACATAACAGTGAGAGTCCAGTCCATAGTGGATCTAACATAATAGTGTGAGAGTCCAGTCCATAGTGGATCTAACATTATAGTGTGAGAGTCCAGTCCATAGTGGATCTAACATTATAGTGTGAGAGTCCAGTGCATAGTGGATCTAACATAATAGTGAGAGTCCAGTCCATAGTGGATCTAACATAATAGTGTGAGAGTCCAGTCCATAGTGGATCTAACATAATAGTGAGAGTCCAGTCCATAGTGGATCTAACATAATAGTGAGAGTCCAGTCCATAGTGGGGCCAGCAGGGAGAAGGGGGCAGAGCAGAAAAGAAAATAAACTGCATATCAACTGGTCTAAAAGGGGGGTCTATTTAAAGGCTAGAATATACAAATGACTTTTTAGATGGGACTTAAATGCTTCTACTGAGGTAGCATCTCGAACTGTCACCAGGAGGGCATTCCATAGTACTGGAGCCCGAATAGAAAACACTCTTTAACCCACAGACTTGTTTTGGGCTCTGGGAATCACTTATAAGCCGGAGTTCTTTAAACGCAGATTTCTTGCCGGGACATATGGTACAATACAATCAGCAAGATAGGATGGAGCTAGACCGTGTAGTATTTTACACGTAAGTAGTAAAACCTTAAAGTCACATCTTAAGTGCACAGGAAGCCGGTGCAGGTGAGCCAGTACAGGCGTAATGTGATCAAACGTTCTTGTTCTTGTCAAAAGTCTAGCAGCCGCATTTTGTACCAACTATAATCTTTTAATGCTAGACATGGGGAGACCCGAAAATAATACCTTACAGTAATCACGGGTACAAGCGGCCGAAATGAGTTTCCTACGCCAGGTGGCGGGGCTCTTCCTTAGAGATAGGGTGAGAAGCTCTGACATCTAAAAGGAGCTCAAAGTAAAATCGCTGCTCCTCCACATCGAGAGGAGCCAGATGAGGTGGTTTGGGCATCTGGTCAGGATCCCACCCGAACGCCTCTCTAGGGAGGTGTTTGGGGCAGACCGGCAGGAGGCCAAGGGGAAGACCCAGGACACGTTGGGAAGACTATCTCTCCCAGCTGGCCTGGGAAGGTCTCGGGATCCCCCGGGAGGAGCTGGACGAAGTGGGTGGTGAAAGGGAAGTCTGGGCTTCTCTGCTTAGGCTGCTGCCCCCGCGGCCCTACCTCGGATAAGCGGAAGAAATTGAATGGATGGATCTAGAGATTTAAGCATTGAAAGTAAAACAAAAATGAAAATGAATGCATAACTGTTTCTTAACACTTTTATAAGTGTGGCCTTTTTGATCTTTGAGAATTTTAATGATCTTTTTTTCTTTAACTTTCGTGCTGAAAAATAATAAAAGAAAATCAAGGTTGTCATGAATAATTCACCTATTGAAGGCTCTAATGACTTCACATCAAATATTCCATTTTGAAATCATTTTGGGGGGAAATATTGCATATTTTGACTGTTTCCCGTAAATAAAATAAACGAAAAAAGACAAAAGGGGCATGAAACAAAACTTTTTTTTTTTTTTATAAAAACTTATAATTGAAGGAAATATCTGAAGTTGATCTAGAGATTTAAGCATTGAAAGTAAAACAAATAAAAATAAATGCATAACTAATTTTTAACACTTTTATAAATGGGGCCTTTTTGGATCTTTGAGATTTTTAAGTCTTTTTTTCTTTAACTAAAATAATAATAATAAATCAATGTTGTCTCAAATGATTGACCTATTGAAGGCTCCAATGACATCACATCAAATATTCCACTTTGAAATCATTTTAGGGGGAAATATTGCATATTTTGAGTGTTTGCCATAAAAAACAAAAAACAAAAAAAAAGAAAAAAGGGGCATGAAACAATAAAAACAATTTTTTATAAAAACTTATAATTAAGGAAATATCTGAAGTTGATTTAGAGATTTTACCATGAATTGATTAACGTGGACCCCGACTTAAACAAGTTGAAAAACTTATTCGGGTGTTACCATTTAGTGGTCAATTGTACGGAATATGTACTGTACTGTGCAATCTACTAATAAAAGTATCAATCAATCAATCAATCAATCAAAGATTTAAGCATTTAAAGTAAAAAAGATCAAAATGAATGCATAACTAATTTTTAACACTTTTATAAGTGGGGCCTCTTTGGATCTTTGTGAATTTTAATAGTCTTTTTTCTTTAACTTTAACTAAAATAATAATAAATCAATGAATTATTGACCTATTGAAGGCTCCAATGACTTCACATCAAATATTACATTTTGAAATACATTTTGGGGGAAATATTGCATATTTTGAGTGCTTCCCTTAAATAAAACAAACAAAAAAAAAAGACAAAAGGGGCATGAAACAAAAAAAATAAAACCTTATAATTGAAGGATGAATCTGAAGTTGATCTAGAGATTTAAGCATTGAAAGTAAAACAAATAAAAATGAATGCATAACTCATTTTTAACACTTTTATAAATGGGGCCTTTTTGGATCTTTGGGATTTTTAATAGTCGTTTTTCTTTAACTTTAACTAAAATAATAATAAATCAATGTTGTCACAAATTATTGACCTAGTGAAGGCTCCAATGACTTCACATCAAATATTCCACTTTGAAATCATTTTAGGGGGAAATATTGCATATTTTGAGTGTTTGCCGTAAAAAACAAAAACAAATAAAAGACATAAGGGGCATGAAACAAATAAAACATTTTTTATAAAAACTTATAATTGAAGGATATATATGAAGTTGATCGAGATTTAAGCATTGAAAGTAAAACAAAAATGAATGCATAACTCATTTTTAACACTTATAAGTGGGGCCTTTTTGGATCTTTGAGAATTTTAGAGGTCTTTTTTTCTTTAACTTTCGTGCTGAAAAATAATAGTAAATCAATGTTGTTATGAATTATTGACCTATTGAAGGCTCCAATTACTCCACATCAACTATTTTATTTTGAAATATTTTTGTGGGGTAGAATTGAATATTTTGTGTTTTGGCCCCAAAGAAGACAAAGACAAAATAAAAAGGTCATTAAAATAAGTTTTCAAACTTTTTTCACCAAGTACCAACTTAAAAAAAAACATAATATTCAACATTTAAATCCAGCAGTGGAGTAGGCCTTAGTATTCATCAGAAACAGGAAAGAGCTGTTTTTTTAAGTATATTTAATATTTTTAGTTGCTAGCTAACAACTATCACGCTAATCACTAGCTGACAACTATTGCAATAATCGCTAGCTGACAACTATTGCAGTAATCGCTAGCTGACAACTATTGCAATAATCGCTAGCTGACATCTACTGCATTAATCACTAGCTGGCAACTATTCTGCTAATTGGTAGCTGACAACTATTACGCTAATCGTTAGCCAACAACAATTATGCTTATCGTTAGCTGTCAACTATTGCGCTAATTGATAGCTGACAACTATCATGATAGTTGATAACTGACAACTATCATGATAATCGATAGCTGACAATGTATGCGCTAATTGTTAGCTGGCAACTGTTGCCCTCATCGCTAGCTGACAACTACTGAGCTAATCCCTAGCTAGCAACTATTGCGCTAATCGCTAGCAGACAACTATTGCACTAATTGTTAGCTGACAACTATTGTGTTAATCGCTAGCTGACAACTATTGTGACAATTGCTAGCAGACAGATATTGCGCTAATCGCCAGTCGGCAACTATTGCGCTAATCGCTAGCCGACAAATGCTGCGCTAATCACTAGCTTGCATCTAGGATGTTAATGGTTACCTAACAACTGGAGTGCTATTTTGTTGTCTCTTAAAAATAAGAAAATACATTTAATAAAAAAAATATGAATACATAAAATAAAATAACATTTTTAAAAAATATATGTATATATTATTTTTATTTTATTTTTTATGTATTCATTTTTTTATTAAATGTATATATATATATATATATATATATATATATATATATATATATATATATATATATATATATATATATATACAGAGTATGTAATGTATGAATAAACTAATGTATAGCTCGGTTGGTAGAGCGACCATGCCAGCAACCTAAGGGTTCGATCCCCGCTCCCGCCATCCTAGTCACTGCCGTTGTATCCATGGGCAAGACACTTTACCCACCTGCTCCCAGTGCCACCCACACTGGTTTAAATGTAACTTAAATATTGGGTTTCACTGTGTAAAGCGCTTTGAGTCACTAGAGAAAAGCGCTATAGAAATATAATTCACTGGTGACATCATACGCAAATACGGTGTTAGCTTTCACTGTTATGCTGATGACACCCAACACATCATACGCAAATACGGTGTTAGCTTTCAGTGTTATGCTGATGACACCCAGCTCTACATGCCCCTAAAGCTGACCAACACGCCGGATTGTAGTCAGCTGGAGGCGTGTCTTAATGAAATTAAACAATGGATGTCCGCTAACTTTTTGCAACTCAACGCCAAAAAAACGGAAATGCTGATTATTGGTCCTGCTAGACACCGACCTCTATTTAATAATACAACTCTAACATTTGACAACCAAACAATTAAACAAGGCGACACGGTAAAGAATCTGGGTATTATCTTTGACCCAACTCTCTCCTTTGACTCACACATTAAAAGCGTTACTAAAACGGCCTTCTTTCATCTCCGTAATATCGCTAAAATTCGCTCCATTCTGTCCACTAAAGACGCTGAGATCATTACGTCTCGCCTCGACTACTGTAACGTATTATTTTCGGGTCTCCCCATGTCTAGCATTAAAAGACTACAGTTGGTACAAAATGTGGCTGCTAGACTTTTGACAAGAACAAGAACGTTTGATCACATTACGCCTGTACTGGCTCACCTGCATTGGCTTCCTGTGCACTTAAGATGTGACTTTAAGGTTTTACTACTTACGTATAAAATACTACACGGTCTAGCTCCATCCTATCTTGCCGATTGTATTGTACCATATGTCCCGGCAAGAAATCTGCGTTCGAAGGACTCCGGCTTATTAGTGATTCCCAAAGCCCAAAAAAAGTCTGCGGGCTATAGAGCGTTTTCCGTTCGGGCTCCAGTACTCTGGAATAACAGTTCGAGATGCCACCTCAGTAGAAGCATTTAAGTCTCACCTTAAAACTCATTTGTATACTCAAGCCTTTAAATATACTCCCTTTTTAGACCAGTTGATCTGCCGTTTCTTTTCTTTTTCTCCTACGTCCCACTCTCCCTTGTGGAGGGGGTCCGGTCCTATCCGGTGGCCTTGTACTGCTTGCCTGTGTATCGGCTTGGGGACATCTCTGCGCTGCTGATCCGCCTCCGCTTGGGATGTTTTCCTGCTGGCTCCGCTGTGAACGGGACTCTCGCTGCTGTCTTGGATCCGCTTTGAACTGGATCCATTATGGATTGAAATTTCTCAGTATTATGTTAGACCCGCTCGACATCCATTGCTTTCCTCCTCTCCAAGGTTCTCATAGTCATCATTGTCACCGACGTCCCACTGGGTGTGAGTTTTCCTTGCCCTTATGTGGGCCTACCGAGGATGTCGTAGTGGTTTGTGTTGTGGTTTGTGCAGCCCTTTGAGACACTAGTGATTTAGGGCTATATAAGTAAACATCGATTGATTGATTGATTGATTCACTTCACTATTAATACAATTTTTTAAAAAAGATCAGCACGATTAGCATGCTAGTTGCCTAGCTATTAGCAGCACTATATTAATATTTGAATATATTAGTATTGTGCAACAACAAGGTATGCTTACAGTTTTATACAGGAAGTATAAGTAGGGGGGTCCCTGCTCCATCTCTCCATCAGTTTGGGCGTCCTTGGTCTGGAAAACACTGAAGACCCCTGACTGGTGACCCATGATTTGAGGCTTTGCCATTGTTTCGCCTAAAAAGGTATTTTTTAAGTTTGTGATATCATGCACCTTCCTGGTTGTCAGCCAATCACACGGCATGTATAGACAAGCACACAATGTTTGCATAACATGTCTGAGGAATACCTGGAGAACTGTCATGCATGTTGACAGTTAGCATATTTCAAGTATTAACTTACATGACTACGGCGTTTGGCTCCAAAATTGGCTAAAAAAAAAGTTACCATCTGTCAAGTACCAAGTTGTATTACTGACCTGCAAAATTGGCTAAAAAAGTTAGCATGTGTCAAGTATCAAGTTCCATGACTCTGAGGTGTTCATCTGCAAATTTGGCAAGAAAAAAAAGTAAGCATTCTGGGACCATTTGCTTTTTATTGACCTGTGACACATTCTAAAATAAAAATAAAAAAAACATCCCGGATTAGATTACATAAAAAAACGTGAATGAGCAATTTGGGGGGAAATTGTGTGTTAATGCTAAAATGTGGAAGCCGCAGGCCAAATTTAGACTTAGACTTAGACAAACTTTAATCATCCACTAGGGAAATTGTTCTTTTCTTGTTGTTTTAAATGCTAAAGCTATCACGCTAACAGTTAGAATGTGTCAACTACAATGTCATATGACTACGAAGCTTACGCATGTAAAATTAGCTAGAAGAGTTAGCATGCTCATGTTAGTATGCTAGAATGTTAGTGTTAGCTTGTTAACAGTTATCATGTGTCGAGTACCAAGTGAAATGACTCTGAGGTGTTTGGCTGTAAAATTGGCTGAAAAAGTTAGCATGCTAGCATGTGTCAAGTACTAAGTTATATCACTGAGGCGTTAGTCTGCATAGTATCCCCAAAAATTGTTAGCATGCTGGAGCGATTTGATTTTTGTTACACTACACAAAAAAACATAAATAGGCAATTTTACGCTGAAATTGCATGTGAACGCTAAAATGCGCAAGCCAAATTTAAATGCTAACGTGATCATGCCAACAGTTAGAAAGTGCCAATTAACAGGTCATATTTTTTTCAAGCGTACGCATGAAAAATGTGCTAAATAAGTTAGCATGCTAACACTAACATGTTAGCATGCGTCAAGTACCAAGTTATGTGACTGGATTGTTGAGGAGCAAAATTGAAAAGTTTTATAATATATCAACAATCGGTTTTATTCGAGAATCGATTATGAATCGAATCGTCGCCTCAAGAATCAGATTGACACTCCGATCGTCAAACGTGCAATTTATCACAGCAGGGTGAATACATTTTGAAGACTAAAATATAATACAATCAAATAATAACATACCGTATTTACTTGAATTGCCGCAGGGCATATAGTATGTGCCTGCCTTGAATTACTTCCGGGTCTAACTAGCTTCCCAAAATAATTAGCGCATGCTTACTATTACTGCCTGGTCAAACTCGTGACGTCACGAGTTACACTTCCCCTGTCATCATTTTCAAAATGGAGGAGGCTGATTTCAATACCGGTAATTTAAAATCGCATAAAGGGAAGAAGATTAAGAGCTATTCAGTAGGATTTAAGGTCCAAGCTTACATCACACTCAAATTTTTACTGCATACCTTTGGTAAGTGCCGGCGTGAGAAGACGTTTTAAAATAATTAGCGCATGCTTACTTTTACCGCATGCCTTTGGTAAGCGTAGGAGTGAGAAGAGGTTTTAAATGAATTAGCGCCCTGGTGGCAATTCAAGCAAATACGGTATTTATATGTATAAAAATAGGAAATTCAAAATATCATGCCCAACTGGATTTGAGCACCAGAGGCTCAAAAAGTAAAATAATGCCCGGTCATGTTGACATTTTTGTGGATTTAATTTTGTAAAAGGATAAGAAACGCGTTAAAGACAAATTAATGCTATTATTCATTATTATTTCAGACATTTCTCTTTACTCTGTGCCTTTGAATCTATTTTCTATCACTAGTTTTTGTCCAATTCTATTATGCACTGACAGCCTGGAGTCTTGCACCACCACTTTTCACCAGTAGAGGTCAGGCCTGTTCTGCCATTGACGTAACAGGGTAGGAGTTTCCTGCAGGTTCATTTAGACAATTAATGACATCTGATGCATGCATTAATTATGAATCATCATTCTGGTGGCTGTAGTTATTCCTAATGGTGTAATGGTGCTCTACACAACTAGTAAAACTTTAAAAATGCAAAGTGTTAGGAATCATGCGTCATGTTGGAAATACGACAAGTATATTAAAACTACTTACTTATATGTATATATCATATTCCACAAGATTATATGATTATACATGTAACACAAATCATCTAAATAATATTATTACAGCATTATTATTATATTGTTACACTCAAAAGCCGCATATTTTAAAGAAAACTGACATTAATGATGAGAGGCTTTCATTTTTCTTACAGTAGTAAATAAATTTACGAGCTTATTTGGTTCTGTGACGCAGCTCTTAACTCAAGACACTTGTATCTCAAGTAGATATTCCACATTGAAATGTATTTATTTCTGTGTTTGGCCGCTAAAAACATCACAACTGTAACACGTAATTTAAAAAATGAGAACAAATTGTATGAAAAAACACAAAAAAATGTATATATTTTTTTACATATACTACTACATATAACAATCATATACAGCACTGGCAAGTATAGAAAAGTCAAATATAATAAACGACAAAACTGCTGTCTGTGCCTTGGACCTGTGGCCGGGGGTCGCTGGAACCCGCCGTACTTATTAGACGGTGCCGAATGTCTGAATCTTTCAGGTTTAAGTGTAACTGTACAAAATGAGCAACAGAGCTATCATAAATCAGTAGCATGTGTATGTAAAATAATTTATTTTTTTTTATTTAATTTTTTCCAAGATGGCGGCGTGCACGGACGCAGCGGCTTACGGCTCTCCATTTCAGTGCTCTTTCCTCCTTCTTTTCTTCTTGTTTTTTTTCCTTTTGTGCACCACCTGTAGTGCAAACACCCGGTACACCCGCCAGTCACTCTCGGATATCGGGAACTCGCACCAGATATCTGTTTCGAGCGACTTTCACCACGAGCACAACATCCCAGACGACATAGCGAGAGCACCGGGCTCTCCGTGGTTTGTTGTCGGGTCTGGGAGACGGCGCAGACGGAGGAGGGAGAGGAAGCAGAAGCGTGGCCGCAAGTTCGGCGTCTTGCTCAGGCTTAGAAAACAACCCCACAAGCCACATCTACCGAGCCATCTCCAATTCCAGATCCCTCGTACAGAAGATGAACGACCTGGAGTTACAACTCGCTGGAAACCGCTATGTTCGGGACTGTTGTGCTATGATTATCACCGAAACCTGGCTTCACCCGGAAATACCCGATGCTAGCATGCAGCTAGCCGGCTGCACTCTGCTCCGCCGGGACAGAACTAAGGACTACGGTAAGAGCAGAGTAGGGGGGCTCTGTATTAACATGCATGAGAACTGGTGCAACAACGGGACAATCATTGAACAGCACTGTTGCCTGGACGTGGAGTACCTGTCTGTTAGATGTCGGCCTTTTTTTCTCCTGAGAGAGCTGTCTGTTCTTATCATCACGGCTGTGTATATTCCACCGGACGCCAAAGTAAACACAGCGCTCTCTCCTCTGCTGAACACTGTCAACGAACAGCAGCGGGCCCACACCGACGGTGTTCATATCATAGCAGGGGATTTTAATAAGGCCAATCTGAAGACTGTACTCTCTAAGTTCTACCAGCACATGAAGTGTTCTACAAGGGGCAAGAACACCCTGGACCACATGAAGCACACGTACAGAGCTACACCAGTCCCCCAACTTGGACAGTCAGACCATCTTTCCCTCCTGCTCTCTCCTACCTACACCCCCATCATACGCCAGGCCAGGCCCATCACACAGACTGTGATGACCTGGCCTGACGATGCACTCCCCAAACTTCAGGACTGCTTCCAACACACAGACTGGGACCTCTTCCAACAACAGGAGCTGCAGACAGCCACAGGAACGGTGCTGCACTACATACAGTTCTGCATCGGGAATGTGACTGTGGAAGAAAACATCCGGGTTTACCCCAACAAGAAACCCTGGATGACCAGCCAGGTCCGCACACACTTCAGGGCCTGCGACGCAGCCTTCAGGTCAGCGGACAGGGCACTGTACAGTGCTGCTAAAGCCGACCAGAAGAGAGGGATTAAAAAAGCAAAGGCGGACCACAGGAGGTGCATAGGGTCTCATCTGTCCAGCAATAACTCACGGGAGGTGTAGTGGGGCATTCATGATATCACAAACTTCAGAGGCTGCGATGTGACAACTGCAGATCAGAGTGCGACACTGGCAGAGGAGCTTAACTGTTTCTTTGCCCGTTTCGAAACCCCCCAGCGACACTCACCTGCTCCAGCCCTGCCCCCGCCCCCACCGGGCTCCGGCACTACTCCACTCACTGTACAGGAGCACAGTGTCAGACGAGTGCTCCTGGCTGTGAACCCCAGGAAGGCTGCCGGACCAGACGGAGTAACTGGAAAGGTGCTCAGAGTGTGCGCCCACCAGCTTGCTCCCCCCCTCACCAGTATCTTCAACCTCTCCCTGGCCCAGGCAGTCATCCCATCCTGCCTGAAGTCATCTACAATAATCCCGGTGTTGAAGAAGTCTCCCATCACCAGCCCGAATGATTATCGACCAGTGGCCCTCACTCCGGTAATCATGAAGTGCTTCGAGAGACTGGTTCTCCAGCACATCAAAGACCACATCCCTCCAGACTTCGACCCACACCAGTTCGCATACCGGGCGAACAGATTTACAGACGACGCCATCGCTGTTGCTCTCCACTCTGCTCTGAACCACCCGGAGCAGCAGCAGAGCTATGCCCGGATGCTTTCTGTGGATTATAGTTCTGCCTTCAATACAATAATCCCCAACAGACTCTGCAATAAACTGGACACTCTTGGCCTCACCCCTCTCACAAGCGCCTGGATAAGTGACTTCCTAACGGACCGACCCCAGAATGTGAGACTTGGCCCGCACCTCTCATCCACCCGCACGCTGAGCATCGGCTCCCCACAGGGTTGTGTGCTGAGCCCCCTCCCTTACTGCCTCTACACCCATGACTGCTGTCCAGCCCACAGTGACAAACTTATCGTCAAGTTCGCTGACGATACTACAGTGGTCGGGCTCACCTCCAGGGGTGATGAGGCTGCCTATAGGGGGGAAGTCCTGAAGCTGACGGCCTGGTCTTCGGAGAACAACCTCGCTCTCAACACCAGCAAGACCAGAGAGATCATCGTCGACTTCAGGAGGAGCAGCACCGACCCTACCCCCCTCTACATCAACGGCAAGCGTGTGGAGAGGGTCCTCACCTTCAGGTACCTTGGAGTCCACATCTCTAACGACTTTTCCTGGATATTCAACACCACATCAATCATCAAAAAGGCTCAGCAGCGGCTACACTTCCTGAGAGTCCTCGGGAAGTACAACCTGAAGTCTGACCTGCTGCTTACCTTCGACCGCTCATCCATCGAGAGCCAACTGACCTACAGTATGGTACGGCAGCTGCACTGCAGCAGACAGAGAGAGGCTGCAAAGAGTGGCCAAGACTGCTCAGAAGATCATCAGCCGCCCTCTCCCCTCTCTGATGGACATCTACACCTCCCGCTGCCATCATCAAGGACATCACTCACCCTGGCTCTGACCTGTTCCACCTGCTGCCCTCTGGGAAGCGTACAGGTGCATTAAATCCAAGACAAACAGGCTAAAGAACAGCTTCTTCCCCAGGGCCATAACCACCCTGAACGGACTGCCCCATTGACCCTCATAACTGCCTTCTCTTCAGTGCAATAACCCATTCCACCAACCACCCTGTTTTTTCATGTAGATATTCATGTATATATTAATTTCACCCACTGTATAGAGCATGTGTGTCAAACTCTGGCCCGCGGGCCAAATTTGGCCCGCCGTGTAATTTCATTTGGCCCTTGAGGCAATATCAAATTAACATTAGAGCTGGCCCGCCGGTATTATACAGCGGCAGTGCTTTGCACTGTAACATCGCATTCACCGCTGATACTCGTACTTGCCAACCCTCCCGATTTTCCCGGTAGACTCCGGAATTTCAGTGCCCCTCCCGAAAATCTCCCGGGGCAACAATTCTCCCGAATTTCTCTTGATTTCCACCCAGACAACAATATTAGGGGCGTGCCTCACAGGCACTGCCTTTAGCTTCCCCTACAACCTGTCGTCACGTCCGTTTTTCTTTTACACACACACGAGTGAATGCAAGGCATACCTGATAAACTGCCATACAGGTCACACTGAGGGTGGCCGTATAAACAACTTTAACACTGTTACAAATATACGCCACACTGTGAACCGACACCAAACAAGAATGACAAAAACATTTCGGGAGAATATCTGCACCGTAACACAACAGAACAAATACCCTGAACCCTTTGCAGGACTAACTCTTCTGGGACGCTACAATATACACCCCCCGCTACCGCCAACCCCCGACATTAATGAACTAGCATCCAAGAAAAGATGCCAGTTATCTGGCTTGGGCACATCAGATTAGATCAGCGTGTTGCAAACTGAGCAGTAAAAAAAAGCCTTAATGTATTCATTGTTATTTTTATTTTCAAATTTATTAGCCTGTGGAAAAAGTAAATGTTGATATTTACCTCAGAAGGCTGCAAATAGAAAATGGGCATTCAATTTTTTATTTAAATTTTGTTTAATATGCCATTGATGTTTTTTCTTATGTTTTTTGAAAGTTGATTTTTCACTATTAAGATATATAAGTGTTTCTTGTTCCATTTTCAGTGTTAAAGCAAATCATTGTAGCAAAAACTGAGCAATAATTAACATTTTATTCATGCACATTCTCTTGCTACTTTGAGGCTCGAATGTTTGATTCATTCATTATTATTATTTTGTTTTCAAATTTATTATTAGCCTGTGGAAAAAGTTTATTTTGCCTCAGAAGGCTGCAAATAGAAAAGAGGGATTCAATTTTTATTTAAATTTTATTTGATATGCCATTGATATTTTTTAATCATTATTATTATTATTATTTGAAACTCAATTTTTTATGTCACTATCAAGTTATATAAACCTTGCTTGTTCAATATTCAATGCAAAACTTGTTTGGATCCCTATTGATTGATTGATTGATGGATTGATACTTTTATTAGTAGATTGCACAGTTCAGTACATATTCCGTACAATTGACCACTAAATGGTAACACCCCAATAAGTTTTTCAACTTGTTTAAGTCGGGGTCCACATTAATCAATTCATCCATCCATCCATCCATTTTCTACCGCTTATTCCCTTTCGGGGTCGCGGGGGGCGCTGGCGCCTATCTCAGCTACAATCGGGCGGAAGGCGGGGCACACCCTGGACAAGTCGCCACCTCATCGCAGGGCCAACACAGATAGACAGACAACATTCACACACTAGGGCCAATTTAGTGTTGCCAATCAACCTATCCCCAGGTGCATGTCTTTGGAAGCGGGGGGAAGCCGGAGTACCCGGAGGGAACCCACGCATTCACGGGGAGAACATGCAAACTCCACACAGAAAGATCCCGAGCCTGGATTTGAACCCAGGACTGCAGGACCTTCGTATTGTGAGGCAGACGCACTAACCCCTCTGCCACCGTGAAGCCCTAATCAATTCATGGTAAAGTAAAATTAAAAGGTTAAGTTGTACAACCTTGGCCGGCGGCTTTGTTCAGTTTTAAATGTTGGCCCACTCTGTATGAGTTTGACACCTTTGGTATAGAGTGTACATTTGTACAGAGTGTATACAGTCACATTTGTACAGAGTGTATAGAGTGTACATTGTGGAGTGTATAGGGCGTACATTTGCACAGTGTACAGAGAGTATAGAGTGTACACTGTTCTCTTCCACACCTTTCTTTGCACTTTTATATTTTTTATATTTTTATATATTTACACATTGCTTTCTTGCATGCACGCATCGCACTGTATGGAATGGCCTCAATCTCGTTACCCTGCATAATGACAATGAAGCTGATTTTGATTCTGATTCTGATGTTTGCTAACGATAGCGCAATAACAGTCATCCATTTTGTACCGCTAGACCCTTTCAGTGTCAGCGTGTTTCATATACCAAGTTATACGACTCAAAGGTGTATAGCTGCGGAACACTCAATGTACACTCTATACCAAAGGTGTCAAACTCATATATATATATATATATATATATATATATATATATATATATATATATATATACATATATATATACACATCTTAATTGGATTATCCAGAGAATAGTGCTCAATACCGTGGTAGAGCGCAATATGTATGTGTGGGAAAAATCACAAGACTACTTCATCTCTACAGAACTGTTTCATGAGGGGTTCCCTTAATCATCGGGATTTATATATATATATATATATATATATATATATTGTGGTACCCTAACCCTCACCAAGACACAGGATTGGTTTTACAGCAAGCCAAAAAAGGGTATTTATTATACAAGTCTTTTTAGGAAGGGCGGGGTGTGGAAGAATCAAACATAAAGTGACCAAACACAAATACCTCCCGTCCGGGGCTCTCAGTCCTTCACACAGCACACGTCTTTAAAGGTCATAGGTAATTTCCGCCTGATGCACCTGCCTTGACACCGAGGAGAGCCAGACCTGAATGAGGCAGGGTTAAGAAAGGTTTGTAGCTGGGTCTCACCTGGCCGCGCAGCAGGTGGCACTTCAGGCTGATTGAACAGGTAGAGGGGAATGTACCACCCCTCGATGATGCGGGCAAGGGTGGGGTGTTGTCTTCCATGTTTCACTCTGCCTCCATGCCCTGGCTCTTCCCTTGTGAGGTGCTTACCTGTCAGGCGGTGCTTGAGTGAGACACCACTATATATATATATATATATATATATATATATATATATATATTTATATAAAACAGGCGAAATATTAGGGGAAAAAGTTTCAATGTCGACTGGAACAACACAAAGCTGCTATGCAGGCTGTTTGCAGGGGTTCAATCACCAAAATGATTCCTGAGCGTGGCCACCGCTGCTGCTTACTGCTCCCCTCACCTCCCAGGGGCTGAAACAAAGGGGTGGGTCAAATGCAGAGGGTAATTTCACCACACTTAGTGTGTGTGGGACTATCAGTGGTACTTTAACTTTTATTATGTAACGTTGTCAGCGCTCAAAAAATAATAATGAATCAAAATCAATGTTATGAATTTTTGACATATTCCAGGGTCCAATTACTTTGCATCAAAGATTCCACTTCGAACATTTTTTAGGGAAAATATCAAATATGTAGTTTTTTGGCCAAAAAAAAAAACCAACCAAGTGTTATTTTACAAAACGTGCCTAAAACTAACAAAAAAAAACATATTAAAATAATAAAAACTTATAATTGGTGGATTGATCTGAAACTGATCTAAAGATTCAATCGGTGACATTTGAAAAATAAAATGTATGACTTATTTTTACACTTTTATAAGTTGGGTCCTTTTGGATCCTCAAAATGTCTGTGTTTTTTGTTTTGCTTTTATTGCTCAAAAAATAATAATGTATCAAAATCAATGTTGTTATGAAACATTGACGTATTCTAGGCTCCAATTACGTCGCATCAAATATTTGTCTTGGAACTATTTTTGGAGAAAATATTGCATGTTTTCTATGTTTGCCATGTAAACAACAAAGTATTCAACAAAAAGGACATGAAACAAACAATAATAATAATAAAAAAATAAAAATTATAAAAAAAATTATAAAAAAAACCTTCTAATCGACAGATGAATCTGAAGTTGATCCAGATACTTAAGTGTTGAAAGTATAATATAAATATATGTATGACTTATTTTTAACATTTTTGTGCGGGACCTTTTGGATCCCCAATAGTTTTAGTGGTATTTTAGCAAAAAGTAAATGATTAAAAAAAACAACAACAACAAAAACAACTTATAATCAACAAACAGTTTGGAAAATCCATCCATCCATCTTCTCCCGCTTATCCGAGGTTGTTTCCCGGGGGCAGCAGCCTAAACAGAAAAGCCCAGACTTCCCTCTCCCAGCTACTTCGTCCAGCTCTTCGAGGGTGATCCTGAGTCGTTCCCAGGCCAGCTGAGAAACTTAGTCTCTCCACCGTGTCCTGGGTCTTCCCCGTGGTCTCCTACCAGTCAGACATGCCCTAAACATCTCCCCAGGTAGGCGTTCGGGGGGCATTCTGACCAGATGCCCAAAACAGTTCATCTGGCTCTTCTCGATGTGGAGGAGCAGCGGCTTTACTTTGAGCTGTTTCCGGATGACAGAGCTTCTCACCCTATCTTTAAGGGAGAACCCCACCACCTAATGGAGGAAAGTCCTTTCGGCCACTTGTACCGGTGATCTTGTACTTGTCCATAACCCAAAGCTCATGACCATAGGTGAGGGTAGGGACGTAGATTGACGGGTAAATGAAAAGCTTTGCTTTCCGGCTCAGCTGATTTTCATCCCAGTCGCTTCACCGATCCAGTGAGAGCCGAAGACCCTGGCCAGATGAAGCCAGCAGGACCGCGTCATCCACAAACAGCAGGGACCGAATCCTTCAGCAACCAAAGCAGATCCCCTCTATGCCCTAATTGCATCAATAAATGGTGTCCATAAAAGTTATAAACAGAATTGGTGACAAAGGGCAGGCCTGGCGAAGTCCAACCCTCACTGGAAACTGGTCCCACTTACTGCCAGCAATGCGGACCAAGCTCTGCACCGATCATTCAGGGAGCGGACCGCCACAATCAGGCGGTCCTATACCCCATACTCTCTGAGCACTCCCTACAGGACATCCCGGGGGACACGGTCGAATGGCTTCTCCAAGTCCACAAGACACATGTAGACTGTTTGGGCAAACTCCCATAGACCCTCAAGGATCCTGCCGAGAGTATAGATCTGGTCCACTGTACTGCCGAGGAGCTTCTTAACTACCTCAGAAACCTCAGCCCCAGAAATAACAAAGCCTACCACAGAGTCCCGAGGCACTGTTTCCTTATTGGAAGACGTGTAGGTGGGATTAAGGAGGTATTCCGAGTATTCCGTCCAACGATCCACAATATTACCTGTCGACGTCAACAGCACACCGTCCAGACTATACACGGTGTTGACAGTGCACTGATTCCCCCTTGTGAGGCGGCGGATGGTGGTCCAGAGCCGCTCCGAAGCCGTCCGGAAGTCGTTTTCTATGACTTCTCCAAACTCTTGCCATGTCTGAGTTTTTGCCTCTGCAACCACCAAAGCCGCACAACGCTTGGCCTGTCGGTACCTGTCCGCTGCCTCCACGGTCCCATGAGCCAAAAGGACCCGGTAGGACTCCTTCTCCAGCTTGACGGCATCTCTTACCGGGTTCTGGGATTACCGCCACGGCAAGCACCGACCAATTTACGGCCACAGCTCTGATCGGCTGCTTCGACAATAGAGGCACAGAGCATGATCCACTCGTACTCAATGTCCCGTGCCTCTCTTATAACATTTTCGAAGATCTTCCGGAGGTAAGAATTGAATCCCTCTCGGACGGGAGACTCCATTGGAGCCAACTCGCCAATAGGTGGTGATCGGTTGAAAGCTCCGCCCCTCTCTTCAAGTGAGTGCACAAAACACAAGACTGCAAATTTGATGATACAACCACAAAGTCGATAATCGAACTGTGGCCTAGGTTGTTCTGATGCAAAGTGCACATATGGACACCCTTACAGTTGGACATGGACAATCTGTTCTGTTATGGATAATCTGTGACGAGCACAAAAGTCCAACAATAAAACACTACTCTGGGTCAGATTAGGGCGGTCGTTTTCTTACCAATCATGCCTCTCCAGGTTTTACTGTTGTTACCAAGTGAGTGTTGAACTCCCCCAGTAGAACAAGGGAATCACCCGGGGGAGCACAATCCAGTACTCTTTTTAGGGACTCCAAAAAGGGTGGGTACTCTGAACTTCTGCTTGGTGCGTAAACACAAAACCAGTCAGGACCCTTCCCCCCACCCGGAGGTGAAGTAAAACCACCCTCTTGTCCACAGAGTTGAACTCAACGTACAGGTTCTGAGCCGTGGGGCAACATGGATAGCCTCTCAGCTGCTGGCAACACCAGAGTGGAAGAGAGTCCAGCCCCTCTCGAGAGAACTGGTTCCAGAGCCTTTGCTTTGCATCGAGGTGAGACCGACCACCAGCTCAGGCTCCTTCATCCCTAGCAAGGTGACATTCCATGTCCTAAGAGGTAGCTTCTCTAGCTGAGGATCGGACTACCAAGAGCCCTGCCTTCGACTGCCACCCAGTTTACAAAGCACTCGACTTCTTTGGTCCCTCCTGTGGGTGGTTGCCCGGTCACCAGGCGCTCGCCATCGAGCCCCACCACCAGGCCTGGCTCCAGAGGGCTGCCCCGGTGACCTGCATCCAGGCGAGGGAAACCTCGATCCTTGATTATGTCTCCTCAGAGACATCTTTAAGCTGCTCTTTGTCTGGTCCTTCACCCAGTACCTGTTTGTCATGGAAGACCCTATTGGGGACGAATAGAAGACCCGAACAACATAGCTCCTAGGATCATTGGGACACGCAAGCTCCTTTACTACAATAAGGTAGCAGCTCAGGGAGGAGAGGTCGGAAAATGATGTAAAGATTTAAGCATTGAGAGTAAAGAAAAAATCATTTATGATTTCTTTTTAACGCTTTTATGAGTGAGACCCTTTTTTGGTCCCCAAGATCTTTAGTGTATTTTTCATTGCTAAAAAACTAAATATTGGATCAAATTCTCCAATTACTTCACATCATATATTTCACTTTGATTTTTTGGCGGAGGAAAATATTGCATATTTAGTGTTTTTGCCATAAAAACATGGGTTTATTTGACAAAAAAAGGCCTAAAACAAATACGTTTTTGTTTTGTTTTTTTTGACGGATAGACCTGAAGTTGATGTGGAGATTTAAGCGTTGAATAATGATAATAATGGAAAAAAATAACTCATGACTTATTTTTAACATTTTTATGACTTGGACCCGATCAGGTCCTTGGTGCCAAATTTGAGGGATCCAGGGCTCCAAAAGGTTGGTGACCACTGCAGTGGAGAAACCTAAAAATAACTATTTTCGGACAGCTGTGCTCTAAAGGGTGAGCGTGGCTTATGTGGTGTCGTATAAGGAGCGCCTTGCATCATTTTCAGACCACATTGGTCTGACAACGGTCCCTTTGGAAACATCCCAAAACCTGTCCAGGTGACTTTTCCTCTTTTTTTCCACAATTTCTTCACTTGGACATTCTCTTCTCACTCCACGCAAAGAATCAACCAAACTTGATACTGTTACCTGATTGGCTGTTTGCGTGTCACGCCCACTGATCAGTGATCACTTCCTGCGTTCATGCAACCAATCTTGATACGCTACTTTCCCTTTCTTCGGAGTGACCCTCTTTGGATGTTTGTGTGAGAACATGTTGCTTTGCTGTGGTCTTGAGAAATGTCCCCTCAAGTATTAACAAGTGCGGGGGTCCCAGGGTAAGAGTACATCTCACTCTGCAAGCGAGGCACAAAGGTGTTATTGTTTGTTCTGTGACGCCAGCTTTTGTTCGAGTTCACTCAGTGCAAGTGCTGTGGGTTGACAATGCACTTCCTGTTGTAATTAATGCCTTGAACCGGAAGTAAAACCGTCCATAGCGTTTCTACCCATTCAACCCTCCAAGCAACATTTGCGAGTTTTACAATATAACTAAAACAATTCTTACTTTTTATACCGTCCCATGCGTGATGTCTGTCTGAGTGTTTTCATACATATTTGTACGTGCGAGCACAATGTAATGACGCTAGCATCCTTAGCCTTAGCTAATATGCTAACGAGATACACAGCCCTAGTAGATAGGACACGTTGAAACAGCAGGTAAGCACATATTAACAGCCAATGAATAAGGAGGTTAATAATGTTGACAAAATATTTTCAATGGTACACAACCTACTCTGTGATCTAATGGTTAGAGTGTCCGCTCTGAGATCGGTAGGTTGTGAGTTCAAACCCGGCCGAGTCACACCAAAGACTATAAAAAAAAAATAATGGATTAGATTTATATCGCGCTTTTCTATTATTAGATACTCAAAGTGCTCACAGAGAAGTGGGAACCCATCATTCATTCACACCTGGTGGTGGTAAG
Source organism: Nerophis ophidion (assembly GCF_033978795.1). Lineage (NCBI taxonomy): Eukaryota > Metazoa > Chordata > Actinopteri > Syngnathiformes > Syngnathidae > Nerophis > Nerophis ophidion. Next base: position 27,570,274 of record NC_084617.1, read on the forward strand.
CTACATCCGTAGCCACAGTTGCCCTGGGGTAAACTGACGGAAGCGTGGCTGCCAGTTTGTGCCTACGGCCCCTCCGACCACCACCTATCATTCATTCATCATTCATTCACCAGTGTGAGCAGCACCGGGGGCAAAGGGTGAAGTGTCCTGCCCAAGGACGCAACGGCAGTGATTTGGATGTCAATAGGTGGGAAGCGAACCTGCAACCCTCCGGTTTCTGGCACGGCCGCTCTACCCATTACGCCAAGCTGCCCCAAAGACTATAAAAATGGGACCCATTACCTCCCTGCTTGGCACTCAGCATCAAGGGTTGGAATTGGGGGTTAAATCACCAAAAATAATTCCCGGACGAGGCCACTGCTGCTGCTCACTGCTCCCCTTACCTTCCAGTGAATGAACAAGGGGATGGTTCAAATGCAGAAGACAAATGTCGCCACACATAGTGTGTGTGTGACAATCCTTTGTACTTAAACTTTAACTTAAAGTTATGTTATGTTATTGCATACGTCAGCAGAGTAGTTAGGAGTCTTTGTTTACTTACTTCTAAAAGACAAGTTGTCTTGTATGTTCAATACTTTTTTTAAGGACAGCATACTTATTTGATTGCAATAAGAAACATATTTCGTATATTACAAGATTTCATGCTAAAATAAAGCCAATGATGACATTTTTGTCCCCTTTAATTTGAAAAGTATTGAAATACATTTTTTTAAATTGGTATTGGGTCCAAAGCAAAATGTTTAGCATTGTTTGGATCCTTGCAGATCACATTCTATGTGTGAAAACATTTTGCTTTGGACCTCAAGATGCACAAGATGTGAGATAAATACACACACAGGATGTGCCTCCCACTCTCTTTCTCTCTCTCTCTCTCTCTCTGTGTGTGTGTATGTTAGTCATGGCAGTGTGTTGCCGAGCGGCAGCCAGTTGTGTGTTTTCTCTCTCGGAGCTCACACACCTCTCTCTCATCCGCTAGCCGCCTCTCCTCCTTTCTACGTTTCACATCAACCTCTTGAAGTTTCTCATTCCGGATCATTAGTGGCAGTGTTTAAGCGTGTGTGCGTGTGTGTGTGTGTGTGTGTGTGTGTGTGTGTGTGTGTGTGTTTGTGTGTGACTGTGGTTTCCAGCATGGAAGCAGTGGCACTGTACACGTTTCATGCCACTGAGGGCGATGAACTCAGTTTCAACAAAGGAGAATTACTCAAGGTAAGACCAAAAACTCTTTTTCTACCTCCACATCTGCAAGTTACTACTACAATGCTAAAGTAACTAAAGGGGTAGCGCATAGATATCTTAGCAAATTGGGCTTTTTGCCGGTGTTATTCTCGTTAAAGAGGACTAAAGTGAGCGCATTTCTGCACAGGATGATTGTGGCAGAAAATTGCTCCTCAAAGTGTTGAGTGGCGGCAAACGTCAGGATTCTTTGCAGACGTGCGACATGTCGCCAGCTGCTCAGGGCTCAAGCCATCAAGCTGTTTTTTTTTTTTTTTAAAAGGGGTCACACAGTGCAACCAATCAGGAAGTGCAGTGAAACTCCCCGCGCCACTTCATTTCACTTTAGCAGATGTCCCAGGGTCTTTGACTCGGGTCAAAGGTCAGGTTTTGCATATTTTTGAGGCGACTCACATCTTCCAGAGAATGTACAAATGCAACTTAACAGACTATTTATCTGGATTTGTAGCCAGGGTGTGACTGAAGTCATATGACCAAATATAACAGAAAAGCATATATTATTATTAAGGGACGGCGTGGCGCAGTGGAAGAATGGCCGTGCGCAACCCGAGGGTTCCTGGTTCAATCCCCACCTAGTACCAACCTCGTCACTTCCGTTGTGTCCTGAGCAAGACACTTCACCCTTGCTCCTGATGGGTGCTGGTTAGCGCCTTGCATGGCAGCTCCCTCCATCAGTGTGCGAATGGGTAAATGTGGAAGTAGTGTCAAAGCGCTTTGAGTACCTTAAAGGTAGAAAAGCGCTATACAAGTACAACCCATTTATTATTATTTGTATTAATATTGAGTGAATGTCCAACATTCCACATATAGGACTCCACACCAGAAATCATCTATTTATTATTATTATTATTAATATTGGGTGAATTTCCAACATTCACACATGCAAGACTCTACATCAGAAAATAATGTATTTATTATTATTAATAATAATATTGAGTGAATGTCCAACATTCATTCATGTAGGACTCTACACCATAAAATCATCTATTCATTAATAATAATAGAATGGAAATAGAATGGACTTTGTTGTCATTATATTTGCATACAACGAGATTAAGGACTCCACCTTAAGGTGCGGTAGTGGGAACAAATATGCGGTAAAAATAAATACCGCAAGAGGAAATAAAGGAAAAACTAACAATTGAAATAAACAGACTATCATCCAATAAAAATAATAAACAATCCTGTACAATATACAAAACACTATAGAAACACAAAATACAGTACAAAATACAGAACAAGACAAGAGCACCGGAGTAATATATAACAATCAGTGTCGGACGTATTGCACTCGAAATATTATATTATCGAAATATTATATATCAATAATTTTAATTGATATGTCCAACATTCATTCATGTAAGACTCTACACCAGAAAATAAACGATTTATTATTATTATTATTACTATTATTGTGTGAATGTCCAACATTCATTCATGTAAGACTCCACACCAGAAAATCATCTATGTATTATTATCATTATTGGTATTGTGTGAATGTCCATCATTCATTCATGTAAGACTCCACACCAGAAAATCATCTTTTTATTATTAGTATTAGTATTAGAATTAGTATTGAATGAATTTCCATCATTCATTCATGTAAGACTCCACACCAGAAAATTATCTATTTATTATTATTAATAAAAATAACATTGAGTGAATGTCCAACATTCATTCCTGTAAGACTCTAAACCAGAAAATCATCTATTTATTATTATTATTATCATTATTCTGTGAATGCCCAACATTCAAACAGGTAAGAATCCACACCAGAAAATCATCTATTTATTGTTATTATTATCAATATTGAGTGAATGTCCAACATTCATTCATGTAAGACCTCACACCAAAAAAATAATCTAATAATTATTATTAATAATACTTTTAAGTGAATGTCCAATGGTCATTCATGTAAGACTGTACACCAGAAAATAATCAATTTATTATTATTATTATAATTATTATTAATAGTCGGTGAATGACCAACATTCACACAGGCAAGACACCACACCAGAAAATCATCTATTTATTATTACTATTATCATTATTATTAATATTGTGTAAATGTCCAACATTCACACATGTAAGACTCTATACTAGAAACTCATCTATTTATTATTATTATAATAATTATTATTATTATTATCATTAATAATAATTATATTGTGTGAACGTCCAAAATTCATTCATTTAAGACTCCACAACAGAAAATATTGTACCGGTATTTATCATTATTATTATTATTAATATTGTGTGAATGTCCATCATTCATTTATGTAAGACTCGACATCAGAAAATCATGTATTTATTATTATTATTATTATTATTATTATTATTATTATTATTAATATTCGGTAATTGTCCGGCATTCACACAGGTAAGACACCACACCAGAAAATCATCTATTTATTATTACTATTATCATTATTATTAATATTGTGTGAATGTCCAACATTCACACATGTAGGACTCTACACCAGAAAAATCCTTGATTAGTTATTATTATTAATAATATTGAGTGAATGTCCAACATTCATTCATGTAAGACTCCACACCAGAAAATGATCTATTTATTATTACTATTATTATTATTAATAATATTTAGTGAATGTCCAACATTCATTCCTCTAAGACTCTAAACCAGAAACTCCTCTTTTTATTATTATCATTATTCTGTGAATGCTCAACATTCACACAGGTAAGAATCCACACCAGAAAATCATCTATTTATTGTTATTATTATCAATATTGAGTGAATGTCCAACATTCATTCATGTAAGACTTCACACCAAAAAAATAATCTAATAATTATTATTAATAATAATTTTAACTGAATGTCCAACGGTCATTCATGTAAGACTGTACACCAGAAAATATTCAATTCATTATTATTATTATAATTATTATTAATAGTCGGTGAATGACCAACATTCACACAGGTAAGACACCACACCAGAAAATCATCTATTTATTATTACTATTATCATTATTATTAATATTGTGTGAATGTCCAACATTCACACATGTAAGACTCTATACTACAAACTCATCTATTTATTATTGCTATTATCATTATTATTAATATGGTGTGAATGTCCAACATTCACACATGTAAGACTCTATACTACAAACTCATCTATTTATTATAATAATAATAATAATAATTATTATTATTATTAATAATAGTTATATTGTGTGAACGTCCAAAATTCATTAATTTAAGACTCCACAACAGAAAATATTGTACCGATATTTATTATTATTATTATTATTAATATTGTGTGAATGTCCATCATTCATTTATGTAAGACTCGACACCAGAAAATCATGTATTTATTATTATTATTATTATTATTGATATTCGGTAAATGTCCGACATTCACACAGGTAAGACACCACACCAGAAAATCATCTATTTATTATTACTATTATCATTATTATTAATATTGTGTGAATGTCCAACATTCACACATGTAGGACTCTACCCCAGAAAATCCTTGATTAATTATTATTATTAATAATATTGAGTGAATGTCCAACATTCATTCATGTAAGACTCCACACCAGAAAATGATCAATGTATTATTATTATTATTATTATTATTATTATTATTATTATGTAAATTTCTAACATTCATTTATGTAAGACTCTACATTAGAAAATAATCTATTTATTATCATTATTATTAATATTGAGTGAATGTCCGATATTCACACAGGTAAGACACCACACCAGAAAATCATCTATTTATTATTACTATTATTATTATTATTATTAATAATAATAATAATAATAATAATATTGGGTGGATGTCCAACCTTCATTCATGTAAGACTCCACACCAGAAAATAATGTATTTATTATTATTATTATTAATATTGTGTTCATCATTTATTCATGTAAGACTCGACACCAGAAAATCATGTATTTATTATTGTTATTATTAATAATAATGTGTGAATGTCCAACATTCATTCATATAAGACTACACTAGAAACTCATGTATTTTTTATTATTGTTGTGTGAATGTCCATCCTTCATTTATGTAAGACTCCACACCAGAAACACATCTATTTATTATTATTATTATTATTATTATTAGTAGTAGTAGTAGTATTGTGTGAATGTCCAACATTCACAAAGGTAGGACTCTACACCAGAAAATCATCTATTTATTATTATTATTATTCTGTGAATGCCCAACATTCATTCACGTAAGATTCTACACCAGAAAATCCTGTATTTATTAGTTTTATTAATAATATTGTGTGATTGTCCACCATTCATTCATGTAAGACTCCACACCAGAAACAACTATTTATTAATATATATATATACATACACACGAAAACACATACACACGTATAATTATTTATTTATTGTTATTATTATTAATATTGATTGAATGTCCAACATTCTTTCATGTAAGACCCTACACCAGAAACTCATCTATTTATTATTATTATTATAATTAATATTGTGTGAATGTTTCAACATTCGTTCATGTAAGACTCCAAACCAAAAAAATAGTCTATTTATTATTATTTGTATTAATATTGTGTGAATGTCCAAGCATTCATTCATGGAATACTCCACACCAGAAAATCACCTATTTATTATTATCCATCCATCCATCTAACCCCTCTGCCACCGTGAAGCCCTGTTCCATAAATATTGATGTTAAATATTTATTTTTTGTGAAGGAATGTTTAGAAATAAGTTCATCAATCCAGATGGATCTCTATTACAATCCCCAAAGAGGGCACTTTAAGTTGATGATTATTTGTATGTGGAGAAATCTTTATTTATAATTGAATCCCTTGTTAGTTTTTAGTTATTTTTATATCTTTTTTTCCAAATAGTTCAAGAAAGACCACTACAAATGAGCAATATTTTGCACTATTATACAATTTAATAAATCAGAAACTGATGACATAGTGCTGTGTTTTACTTCTTTATCTCTTTTTTTCAACCAAAAATGCTTTGCTCTGATTAGGGTGTATTTGAATGAAAAAAAGGTTCACAGGGGGTACATCAATGACAAAAGGTTGAGAACCACAGGTGTAGATCGTAACAAGGTCGTCTGCAGGTAGTCCATGTCTCGCCATGACTGTGAGGTAGTGCAGCCGCTTGGAGGCAGTTTTTATTATTGTGTGAATGTCCAAGCATTCACTCATGGTAGATTCCACACCAGAAAATCATCAATTTATTATTCTTATTAATATTGTGTGAATGTCCAACATCCATTCATGTAAGACTCCACACCAGAAACTCATCTATTTATTATTATTATTATTATCATAACATGCACCTGGGGATAGGTTGATTGGCAACACTAAATTGGCCCTAGTGTGTGAATGTGAGTGTGAATGTTGTCTGTCTATCTGTGTTGGCCCTGCGATGAGGTGGCGACTTGTCCAGGGTGTACCCCGCCTTCCGCCCGATTGTAGCTGAGATAGGCGCCAGCGCCCCCGCGACCCCGAAAGGGAATAAGCGGTATAAAATGGATGGATGGATGGATGGATCATTATTATGATGATGATGATGATTATTATTATTATTAGTGTTTGTATGTACGACATTGATTTACAGTTGTGGTCAAAAGTTTACATATACTTGTAAAGAACATAATGTCATGGCTGTCTTGAGTATCCTATAATTTCTACAACTCTTATTTTTTGTGATATAGTGATTGGAGCACATACTGTGACCAAATCTGCTGGGTCAAAAGTATACATACAACAATGTTAATATTTGCTTACATGTCCCTTGGCAAGTTTCACTGCAATAAGGCTCTTTTGGTAGCCATCCACAAGCTTCTGTTGAATTTTTGACCACTCCTATTGACAAAATTGGTGCAGTTCAGCTGAATCTGTTGGATTTCTGACATGGACTTGTTTCTTCAGCATTGTCCACACGTTTAAGTCAGGACTTTGGGAAGGACATTCTAAAAACGTTATTTTAGCCTGATTTAGCCATTCCTTTACCACGTTTGACGTGTGTTTGGGGTCATTGTCCTGTTGGAACACCCAACTGCGCCCAAGACCCAAACTCCGGGCTGAGGATTTTAGGTTGTCCTGAAGAATTTGGAGGAAATCCTCCTTTATCATTGTCCCATTTACTCTCTGTAAAGCACCAGTTCCATTGGCAGCAAAACAGGCCCAGAGCATAATACTACCACCACCATGCTTGACGGTCGGCATGGTGTTCTTGAGATTCAAGGCCTTGCATTTTCTCCTCCAGACATATTGCTGGCTATTGTGGCTCAACAGCTCATTTTTTGTTTCATCTGACCACATAACTTTCCTCCAGAAGGTCTTATCTTTGTCAATGTGATGTCTTATGTTGTCCTAAAATGTATTCTCTATTAAAAAGTGTTGCAGCTTCCACATTTATTAACAGATTCAAGTCATGCCAAATTCAAGATTCTCCTTGCTAATATTAATCAACTGCTAACGCATTCATGCTAACTTAAAAAAAAAATGTTTACATTTTTTGGGGTAATTTACAGGTACACACCTCAGACTCATATATGTTGGTACTTGATAAATTCTAAATGTTAACATGCTAACTTTTTTAGTCCATTTCTCAGGTCAATCCAAATGTAGGAGCGATTATGCAATATTAGCACAAGAGAAGTGGTCAGCTCTGACTCAGATTTGGGTGAAATAAATCTAAATGATTTCTTCAAATTTACAGGACACATTTTCTTTTTGTAGCTGAGTATGTTGAGGGCTGGAGTTGGTCCACATGTGCCGTGTGACGACACATTAGTCAGGCAGCAGGGGAGTATCCTCCTCTTTTAGAACAACTTTAAGGAGAAGAGCTACGATCAAGACCTAAAAATAAGCCCTCATGTATTTCCAAATAGTCCAACATAAAAGCGTCACTTTGGCGTTGACATAAAAGAAATGTCTGGCAGGTAGAACTCTGCAGAGAGTTAAAAATCATTATCCACTTCCAATGGCACAAACATAAAACGACTATATTTAACTGACCCCATTTTGTCACACCTAATATAATCTTCACCTGGAATCATTTTCAGAAGATTTTGTTTTATTTTGGGAGTAACATGGTGGGTCAGACATTTTTATTCTGGGTGTATTGAAATGTTAACATGTCAACTTTTTTAGTTAATTTCTCAGGTCAAGACCACAAAATCATGCATTTACATAGCTACTTTACGCATACTAACTGTTAGCATAGTAATTGTCAGCATGCGAATTTAGCTTTTTTTTCTCGTTGATTTATATATTTTGTTACTTGACGTTATAAACTCTTGGCGTTTCAGTCCAGCTTCAGCTTTTCGGCACTGACACACAATTTCTACTGAAATGGATTTGAATTTTCTGTTTTTGTTGTCCAAAAAACATATTATCTATTAAAAAGTGTTACAGCTTCCACATTTATTAACAGATTCAAACTATGCCAAATTCAAAATGATCCTTGCTAATGTCAATCATTTGCTAACATATTCATGCTAACTTAAAAAAAATAAAAAGTTTGAATTTTGTTTTGTTAATTTTGCAGCTATACACCTCAAAGTCATATCTATGCTAGTACTTGGCGCATTCTAACTGTTGATTGATTGATTGAAACTTTTATTAGTAGATTGCACAGTACAGTACATATTCCGTACAATTGACCACTAAATGGTAACACCAAAATAAGTTTTTCAACTTGTTTAAGTCGGGGTCCACATTAATCAACTCATGGTAAAATGTTAGCATGCTAGTATGTTATTGTTAGCCAGCTAGTTTTTTTTAACCAAATTTACAGGTACACACATGAGAGTCATATATTTTGGTATATTACTGTACGCATGATAACTGTTAGCCTGTTAGCTTTTTTTAAGCTAATTGCTGAATGTTACCATGCTAACTTATTAAATTCATTTCTCAGGTCAAAACCACAAAGTCATGCATAGACAAAGCTACTTTAAGCATACTAACTGTTAGCATAATAACTGTTTGCATGCTAATGTAGCTTTAATAATCAATCAAATATATTATTCTCACCTCTTTTTGTGTCCAAGCTACGGACGACTGTATCTTTAAAAAGCATGAAATGCGCCAGCTGAAAAAGAAGAACTTTTGAACATCTGGCAACGTCCCACCGAGGATCGGTTCCAAAACAAACATTCTCACTTTTACTGGTTGCGGTTTAAGTTCATAGAATAAAGTACTTTTTTATTTCCATCTTCTGCGGCGTGTCAAAAATCCCCAACACAATAACAGCAAGAATAGTCGGCGTGTGCAGGAAGTTAACGCATGTGACGCACTAACGGAGACATGGAAAATGGTGGCAGGACTACTGATAATAATAATAATAATAATAATAATAATAATAATAATAATAACAATAATAATAATGGATTTAAATACAGCAGGTCACATGTATTTAATGTCCTTTGTGGTGGACATAGTCTACTTTGTCATGTGAAAATGAACATGGTGGAGGCCACAAACATGTTTGTGGGCGGAGTTTCCATTAGACTATATTTTTGTGTCATGTCTAACAGCTTTTTTTTCCACGAAATGAAACAATTCTGCCGATTCCACCATTTTTGTTCTACAAGTATGAATTATGCTAATTAATGACTTAATAAAGCGTATTTGCCTCTGCTGTCATATTTTCTACTTAAGAACAAGACCAATTATTATGGGCAGGTACTTCATTCATGTGTGTGTGTGTGTGTGTGTGTGCTTGCGTGCGTGCGTGCGTGTGTGCGTGTGTGTGTGTGTCTAGATCACCAACATGGAGGATGATCCCAACTGGTACACAGCTGAGCTCCACAACAGGAAAGGCTTTGTGCCCAAAAACTACATTAACCTGCGGCCACATGCGTGAGTACACACACACACACACACACACACGCACACACACACACACACACACACACACACAAACATACACATGTTCACATTCACACACTTATACACACACATACACACGAATGTGTACACACACACATTTACACAAATACAAACACACGCATATACACGTGTATACACACACGTATACACGTACAATCATACACACACATTTATACACATACACACATTTACAAACACGTATACACATTCACACACACACAAACTTATACACACGTATACACATTAACAGACACAAGTACACACACAAACACACACATGTATATACACACAAGTATACACACACGAGTGCACAGACACATGTACATACTCGTATACACACACACGCATACACATTTACACACACACGCATACACACAAACACAAACGTATATACACACCCAAACACATGCAAAAATGTATACACTTGTACACGTATAAGGGGCCGTTAGGGACATTATTCAGAATTACCTCTGACATACACTACTGAAATGCTCTTACATACACACACTTATACACACACAGACAGACACTTACACACATGTATACACACATGCACTTATACACATGTGTACACACACACACGTATAAACACAAACACTTATACAGACACATACACTTACACACACATGTATACACGCGTACAGACACACGCACGTATACACATTTATACACACGTATGCACACACAGGTATACACACACGCACACACATGTATACACACATACATGTATATACAAACACACACATATATATATATACATATATATATGTATATATATATATATATATAGACGCACACGTACACACACATGTATACAAATTCATGTATATACACACACGTATACACAAACACATATGCACACATGTATACACAAACATTTATACACACACACATATAATTTTACATATACACACAAACAGACACAAATATACAGACACACACATGGATACACACACGTATACACACATTCACACATATATATACACACACCTATACACATGTATACACACAGACAGACACACACACACACATGTATACACACACTTATACACGTACACACATGTATACACACATGTACTCATACACGTGGACACACACGCATGTATACACACAAACACTTATACACAAACATACACTTACACACACATGTATACACACGTACAGACACACACACGTATACACACAAACATTTATACACACACACGTATGCACACACAGGTATACACACGCACGTATACACACATATGTATACACAGTAACCTATACACACGCATACACATCCATGTACACACACATATACACACACACACACACACATGTATACACACATACATGTACTGTATATACAAACACACACACATATATATGTATATATATATATATATATATACTCGCACACGTACACACACACGTATACACATTCATGTAATTACACACACACACATATACACAAACACATACACACGTGTATACACACACGTTTACACACACACACATACACACAAACACACACGAATATACAAACACACACGTGTATACACACACGTATACACACAAATACACATATATATATACACACACGTGCACACACACCCATACACACATGTATACACACACATGTACACACACACGTGTACACACATACACATATATATATATATATATATATATATATATATGTATATATATATATATATATACACACACGAAAACACATACACACGTGTACACGCACAGACATACACGAACCCCGTTTCCATATGAGTTGGGAAATTGTGTTAGATGTAAATATAAACGGAATACAATGATTTGTGAATCATTTTCAACTCATATTCAGTTGAATATACTACAAAGACAACATATTCGATGTTCAAACTGATAAACTTTTTTTTTTTTGCAAATAATCATTAACTTTAGAATTTGATGCCAGCAACATGTGACAAAGAAGTTGGGAATGGTGGCAATAAATATTGATAAAGTTGAGGAATGCGCATCAAACACTTATTTGGAACATCCAACAGGTGTGCAGGTTATTTGGGAACAGGTGGGTGCCATGATTGGGTATAAAAACAGCTTCCCAAACAATGCTCAGTCTTTCACAAGAAAGGATGGGGCGAGGTACACCCCTTTGTCCACAACTGCGTGAGCAAATACTCAAACAGTTTAAGAACAACGTTTCTCAAAGTGCAATTGCAGGAAATTTAGGGATTTCAACATCTACAGTCCATGATATCATCAAAAGGTTCAGAGAATCTGCAGAAATCACTCCACGTAAGCGGCATGGCCGGAAACCAAGATTGAATGACCGTGACCTTCGATCCCTCAAAAACTGACATCAATCTCTAAAGGATATCCCCACATGGGCTCAGGAACACTTCAGAAAACCACTGTCACTAAATACAGTTCGTCGCTACATCTGTAAGTGCAAGTTAAAGCTCTACTATGCAAAGCGAAAGCCATTTATCAACAACACCCAGGAAAGCCACCGGCTTCTCTGGGCCCGAGATCAACTAAGATGCAAAGTGGAAAAGTGTTCGGTGGTCTGACGAGTCCACATTTCAAATTGTTTTTGGAAATATTCGACATCGTGTCATCCGGACCAAAGGAGAAGCAAACCATCCAGACTGTTATCGACGCAAAGTTCAAAAGCCAGCATCTGTTTAGGTATTGGGGTGCATTAGTGCCCAAGGCATGGGTAACTTACACATCTGTGAAGGCACCATTAATGCTGAAAGGTACATACAGGTTTTGGAAAAACATATGCTGCCATCTAAGCGCCGTCTTTTTCATGGACGCCCCTGCTTATTTCAACAAGACAATGCCAAGCCACATTCAGCACGTGTTACAACAGAGTGGCTTCGTAAAAAAAGAGTGCAAGTACTTTCCTGGCCCGCCTGCTGTCCAGACCTGTCTCCCATGGAAAATGTGTGACGCATTATGAAGCCTAAAACACGACAGCGGAGACTCCAAATTGTTGAACGACTGAAGCTCTACATAAAACAAGAATGGGAAAGAATTCCACTTTCAAAGCTTCAACAATTAGTTTCCTCAGTTCCCAAATGTTTATTGAGTGTTGTTAAAAGAAAAGATGATGTGACACAGTGGTGAACATGCCCAACTACTTTGGCACGTGTTGCAGCCATGAAATCCTAAGTTAATTATTATTTGAAGAAAAAAAATAAAGTTTATGAGTTTGAACATCAAATATATTGTCTTTGTAGTGCATTCAACTGAATATGGGTTGAAAATGATTTGCATATCATTGTATTCCGTTTATATTTACATCTAATACAATTTCCCAACTCATATGGAAACGGGGTTTGTATATGTACAAACACACCTACACTTAAACACACATATACACACACACATAAACAAACTACACACACACATACATATTTATATACACACGCATACACACGTGTACACACACATTTATACAAACTACATACACAAAACAATACATCAGTAAAGCAGCTAAACAGACTTCACACATCCAGCAGTAGTCTATGTTAACAGCTCATTAGTGTGTGTGTGTGTGTGTGTGTGTGTGTGTGTGTGTGTGTGTGTGTGTGTGTGGCTCCAGGCATCTTCTGCTCTGTTTTGGACATCTGTACTCCAGCATAAGACAACCTCGTCCTACTCATAGGCTCACTTATGTAACCGATAACAGTTTTTTGTGTGTGTGTGTGTGTGTGTGTGTGTTCTTGTATTTCTACTCTTCTTGAGACACCAAGAAGGGAAAGTAGTTTCCATATAGAGGAGGTGTGAACAAGTGATGACATAAATCATGGACCCAATACAGAAAAGCATTGCATCTAATAGAGAATGTCTCATTTGCACACCTGGTGGTGAAATCTATCAAAATGAGGGTGGTCCCAAAAAGGAGGGACTTGACTTGACTGTGTCGCTTTTAAAAGTGTTCCCCCTCTGGTCAACATATGAAATAACAAGTGGGTGTAAGAAATTGAAATATGACCCTTTTGGCCAAAATTAAATAAATGAATAAATATAGAGAGGCATACTGTAATAACTTGAAGTAAATATTGAAGATTAAAAAGCAATAACACACAAAAAATTCAAAACATTTTTTCTCACAATGTGTCAACTTTTTTCTCATATTCTTTCTGTTTTGCAATGTTTTCTCGTAAACGTATTACTTTTAAATGCAAAATGGTGACATTTGTAATATAGAATTCCGAAATGTATCACAATACTGCCAATTTTTTTTGTTCTTGTAAAACACTGACATTTTTTGGAGTAAAGTTAGGACTTTTGTCATAATTTTGCAAAGTAAAATTCCGATTATTATTATATACTAGCCAAAATGTTAAAATGTTCTTATAAAATTGTGACTCTGCTCGGGTTAAATTACGACTCTTTCCATAAAATTGCCAACATTTTAAGCTTTTCTTGTAAAATTGCAATTGTTATTGAGTACATTACCAACTTTTATCATAATATTGGACACATTTTCAGTTTTTTTGGAACATTTTGACTTGCGTTGGGTAAAATGACAACTTTTATCATAATACTGACAAAATTATAAGTTTTTCTTGTGAAATTGTAACCTTTTTCTTGTGAAATTCCAAATCCTTTTTCACCACACGCTTTCTATATTTGCATAGTGTGTATATATTATTAATGTTGTAAATACAAATATTTATATATCTAGAAAGGCTGGTCCTAAAGAAGCATTTTTCCCAGGTCTCAAGAAGGTAAGAAATACAAGAATGTGTGTGTGTGTGTGTGTGTGTGTGTGTGTGTGTGTGTGTGTGTGTGTGTGTGTGTGTGTGTGTGTGTGTGCTGCTGGTGCACTTCCATCACTCGGCCGTGCACCAGCTGGGCTGCCATGTTGGTAGCGACAGATGCTAATATGACAACAATCAAAACTAACGAGTACAAACGGAAACGTTGGCCTTTTGAATAAGGAAAAAGGTGCATTTTTAGCTTGAGTAGCAGCAGTTGTACTTAGTGACAGCCTGCCAGCAGGGGGCTTGTGCTCCAAAGATGGTTTGTGAAATATCCTTTGTGTGCTCGCACCCTCAGGTGGTTTGCAGGCCGCGTGTCTCGAGGCGTGGCGGAGACTCGACTGAGACACAGAGAGTGTGGAGCCTTCCTGGTGCGAGAGAGTGAGAGTGCACCTGGGGAGTTCTCCATGTCCGTCAGGTGAGGACAATATTCATACCTCTTCCTCTCACTTTCTCTCTTCACGATGCTTGGAAAACAAACTTATGTCCATCTGTAGCTGTGAGCTAATGTTACTACGCCCCCTAGTGTTGGGGAGGCTCATGACTCAAATTCACAACTTAAAACCATGACAAAAATAATACTTCAAATACTCCCAAGTTGAGGTAATAATGTAGTCGCGATGTAATGATGTCAACATTTCTTCTCATGATTATTGTCACCAAAATGATCAAGGTTATATTTAGTATCGCAATATTGTGTAGTGTGCTCAAAAATACTCTTAAACACACTGAAATTTAGTTTAAAAAACAAAAAAACTCAAACAAATAGGTATATTGTTAGAAAAACATACCATTTAGCATGTTTTGTGTTTGTTATGCTTGTCTGACACACACACACACACATATATATACATACTAGAGATGCGCAGTTTGCGGTCTCATCCGCGGAGTCCGCGGATAAACCACGGGTCGAGCGGGTGACATGACGAAAAATTAGATTTTAAATAGATCCGGGCGGGTGGCGGTTGAACCATTCGGAAATATTTGATATACATGGTTCAGGGATCTGCAACCTTTACCACTCAAAGGGCCATATTGACCCGTGTCACAAAGTAAAGATGACAATAGGAGACACAAACATTCTCGCGAATATCTGCTGGCGGTCACCCAGTCAACAAGAATTAGGGCGTGCTATAACAAGAATGACAAACACATTTCGAGAGAACATCCTCACAGTAACACAACATAAACGCAACACAACAAATACCCATAATCCTTTGCATCCATGACTCTTCCTGACTATATTATGCACCCCGGTAGCACCAAACCTCTCCCCCCCCTCCCCGTGCGTCGGTAAGGTGGGCGGGGTTGAGGGCGCGTGGGTGTAAAATATATTCAGGAATAGTCATGGATGCAAAGGATCCTGGGTATTTGTTGTGTTGCGTTTATGGTGTGTTACTGTGAGGATGTTCTCCCGAAATGTGTTTGTCATTCTTATTTGGTGTGGCTTCACAGTGTGGCGCATATTAGTAAGAGTGTTAAAACAGTTTGTACATGTTGTTGAAGGTGTCAAAGGCAATGGCTTCATAGCACGCCCTTATTCTCGTCACCTGGATAAGCACAAGCAATCAGTTGCGAGAATGTTTGCGGCTCCCACTGTCTTCTATACTCTGTGAAACGGGTCAAATTAGATCTATGAAAGATAAAGGCTGCCGACCCCTGATATATAACAACGGGCGGGTGGCGGGCGGTTGCGGTGTTGATAAAATGTTGGTTCAGGTGGATGACGACTTTAGTGATGCAGTTGCGGATGATATAATTGCCTATCCGCGCATCTCTAATACATACATATACCCATATTTACATACATACATACATACATACATTTTCTTCCGCTTATTCCCTTTTGGGATTGCGGGGGGCGCTGGTGCCTATCACAGCTACAATCGGGCGGAAGGCGGAGTACACCCTGGACAAGTCATCACCTCATCGCAGGGCCAACATATATACATACAGACATACATATATACACATACATATAAATACATACATACATATAAATAAATACATACATACATACATAGACATATATATCTACAGTCGTGGTCATAAGTTTAAATACACTTGTAAAGAACATAATGTCATGGCTGTCTTGAGTTTCCAATAATTTCTACAACTCTTATTTTTTTGTGATAGAGTGATTGGAGCACATACTTGTTGGTCACAAAGAAACATTCATGAAGTTTGGTTCTTTTATGAATTTATTATGGGTCTTCTGAAAATGTGACCAAATCTACTGGGTCAAAAGTATACATACAGCAATGTTAATATTTGCTTACATGTCCCTTGGCAAGTTTCACTGCAAAAAAGTTCTTTTGGTAGCCATCTACAAGCTTCTGCTTGAAATTTTCAGCACTCCTCTTGACAAATTGGTGCAGTTCAGCTAAATGTGTTGGTTTTCTGACACGGACTTGTTTCTTTAGCATTGTCCACGTTTAAATCAGGACTTTGGGAAGGCCATTCTAAAACCTTCATTTTAGCCTGATTTAGCCATTCCTTCACCACTTTTGACGTGTGTTTGGGGTCATTGTGCTGTTGGAACACCCAACTGCGCCCAAGACCCAACCTCCGGACTGATGATTTTAGGTTGTCCTGAAGAATTTGGAGGTAATCTTCCTTTTGTATTGTCCCATTTACTCTCTGTAAAGCACCAGTTCCATTGGCAGCAAAACAGGCCCAGAGCATAATAATACCACCACCATGTTTGACGGTAGGATGGTGTTCCTGGGATTAAAGGCCTCACCCTTTCTCCTCCAAACATATTGCTGGGTATTGTGGCCAAACAGCTCAATCTTTGTTTCATCTGACCACAGAACTTTCCTCCAGAAGGTCGTATCTTTGTCCATGTAGACAAGCCTTAAGGTGTCGCTTCTGGAGCAAGGGCTTCCTTCTTGCATGGTAGCCTCTCAGTCCATGGCGATGCAAAACACGCCTGACTGTGGACAATGGCACCTGTGTTCCAGCAACTTCCAATTCATTGCAGACCTGCTTTTTGGTGGTTTTCTGTTGACTCTTGATCATCCTGACCAATTTTCTCTCAGCAGCAGAGGATAGCATGGATTTTCTTCCTGATCGTGGCAGTGACAAAACTGTGCCATGCACTTTATACTTACCAACAATTGTCTGCATAGTTGCTCTTCTGGGACCTTAAGCTGAAATGGCTCGAAGGGACTTTCCTGACTTGTTCAAGTCAGAGATTTGTTTTTTAAAGATCTGTGCTGTGTTCCTTTGTCTTTCCCATTGTCGTGTTTGTAACAAAGTCTAATGACTGCATCACATGAGCCCTATTCAAATGGCCTCAGAGAAGTTAACAGGTGTCGTCATAATCACTCACAAAGTTAAGAGGCCATGCCATGTAACTAATTTAATTTGATTGTAACTTTTCTACATCACCAAAATTAATAATGTATGTTGCTGTATGTATACTTTTGACCCAGCAGATTGGTCACATTTTCAGTAGACCCATAATAAATTCATAAAAGAATCAAACTTTGTGAATGTTTTTTGAGACAAACAAGTATGTGCTCCAATCACTCATTCACAATAAAATAAGAGTTGTAGAAATGATTGGAAACTCAAGACAGCCATGACATTATGTCCTTTACAAGTGTATGTAAACTTGACCAAGATTATATATATATATAAATATATGTGTATATACATTCTTACATGTATACATATACACATACATACATACTTACATACATACATATACGTACAGTATATACTATATACATATACTGTATATACACATATACACATACATACCTACATATATACATACATACAGTATATTATACATACATAGACATACAGTGGGGCAAAAAAGTATTTAGTCAGGCACCGATTGTGCAAGTTCTCCCACTTAAAATGATGACAGAGGTCTGTAATTTTCATCATAGGTACACTTAAACTCCTCTAAGAGACAGAATGTGAAACAAAATCCAGGAATTCAGATTGTAGGAATTTTAAATAATTTATTTGTAAATTATGGTGGAAAATAAGTATTTGGTCAACCATTCAAAGCTCTCACAGATGGAAGGAGGTTTTGGCTCAAAATGTCACAATACATGGCCCCATTCATTATTTCCTTAACACGGATCAATCGTCCTAGATAGATAGATAGATAGTACTTTATTGTCCCCTTAGCAGAAAAACAGCCCCAAAGCATGTTTCCACCCCCATGCTTCACAGTAGGTATGGTGTTCTTGGGATGCAACTCAGTATTCTTCTTCCTCCAAACACGACCAGTTGAGTTTATACCAAAATGGATACATGGATGATACAGCAGAGGATTGGGAGAATGTCATGTGGTCAGATGAAACCAAAATAGAACTTTTTGGTATAAACTCAACTCGTCGTATTTGGAGGAAGAAGAATACTGAGTTGCATCCCAAGAAGACCATACCTACTGTCAGAGGTGTGGACTCGAGTCACATGACTTGGACTCGAGTCAGACTCGAGTCATGAATTTGATGACTTTAGACTCGACTTGACAAAATGTAAAAAGACTTGCAACTTGACTTAGACTTTAACATCAATGACTTGTGACTTGACTTGGACTTGAGCCTTTTGACTTGACATGACTTGCTACTTTCCCCAAAACCCAACAATTAAAAAGTTATTCTTCCATTGTGTCCGCGTGTTTGTCAACATGTGTGCGATGACAGTGTGTGTGCTACCTGTCAGTACAACAGCCAATCAAATTACAGCCAATCAAATTACATCCACGTCAGTTTCGTCACACAGTATTCATCCAATCAAATTGCAGGAAAACCAACACAGAAGAGCTCTTAAACAAAGCGCCAGTGAGGAAAAGTTATGCCAAAAATAGTTTTGTTCGGGTATTAAAACAACGACTTGGTCAACAAATAACGAATTACCGTATGCAAACATGCGGTTGGAATATTACAGACGGAGACGCAACAACTTCCAACTTCGTTCGACATTTGAAGTTGCACAAAGACGGGTAAGTTTTGGATGTAAACTAACGTTTATTGGCTGAGTAACGTAACTTTTATTTGCTGTGTAGTTAAATCAGTGAGACTGTAACCTCACTGCTAACGTTAGAACAATAGACATCTTATAAGTAGACGCAGCATCGACCACTACTGGCGCTGACGAGACGAGACGCGGGGTCGCCATCTTGGAGTGGTGATCCACTCCACTCTGCAATTCTTTTGGCAGGAGCAATGAACTGTCAGCGCATTTTATCTCACTGAATACCACTTATATTCACACGCTTTTTTGTCATACGTGTAACTATGATAAAGGACACATGTTTTGGCGTGTTCATGGTTTGCTTAACAATAATAGAATATTCTTATATGCTATAAGTGACCAGACGTCCAAGATCAAAACTGGGAATAATAATCCCAGAGAAGGGGAAAAAACGGTCAGCTATTTTTAAATTGAAGAAACAATATG
The DNA here is from genome assembly GCF_033978795.1 of Nerophis ophidion. Classification (NCBI taxonomy): domain Eukaryota; kingdom Metazoa; phylum Chordata; class Actinopteri; order Syngnathiformes; family Syngnathidae; genus Nerophis; species Nerophis ophidion. Next base: position 27,590,565 of record NC_084617.1, read on the forward strand.
ATTAGGTTATATATACATGTGTATATCCTACATTAACAATGTATGAATATAGCAGATATCTATATATCTTACGGACCTATAGACTTTATCTCTGTTGCTGCAACAGCAGATAGTTTTTTTTGTCTTGACACTTTGTATTGATATTTTCTATTACATTCTTCCCGTAAACGATCATGTTTACAGTGATTGTTTTATATGTATTTTTTATATATGTTGCATTGGATAAAAGTGTCTGCCAAATACTTAAACATATATAAACACTTGAAAGTCATTATATCAGCTAAAGCCATCAATCTGTTTCACTGGATTCAGAATAAAACCAAATTCTGTCTTACCCAACAAAGTTAGTATTTGAATATTGTTACTTGAAGACTTATTCCTGGTTACAGTTATACTGTTAAGAAAGTATTGTCTTATACTTTGCCTAAAATGATGAATGCATCATAATCAGTGGTGGCTGATGAATTTTGTTTTAGGTGTGGCTGAAAGTTTGCAAACCAAATACTTGTAGGGGCGTCATCCTCCCCCAGAAGATTTCTTTGTGATTTTCAATACAAATATTGAAGATCTTTGCTCCTTCACAACTCTGTGATAATATTGTTTTCACAAAATACAACCAATAGTATTTTAATGTTAAATCTTACTTGTGAAAAGTAATCCCCCGGTTCCAATTTTCAACAGTCCACTCATTTAAGCAGGAAAATGCTGAACACCAGCCCACCATCTTTGTTTTCTACCTCTCAACTGTCAGTTTAGGCTGCTCTCCAGCTCCTCATCACCACTTCAAGATGGTGGCCAAATTGCTCGCGTCACAGCAGCCAATGCTGGGTTTACTTACAGTATAATATGTCTATGGTTATAACGTCATTGCAAACATGACAATCTGTTGCGTCCACTGCAGTTCGCTACATTATTCATACTTTTTGTCAAGTGATTTTTTTTTTAAGCAGAGCTGCATGAGGTACCTACACATAATGTTACGTTAGTGAATGTATCACACACAATAACGTAACGTTAGACGGCGGTCAGGAGCACCACGTATTTTAGCCACCTACAAAAAGACAAACATAATCAAATAAAGGTCAGTTAAAATGTATACTATATTAAGAATATGTGTACAAATTCAATAGGGCCTTGACATCTAACAAGTACAACTCTGTTCATTGTTATGTTCATGTATTTATGGTTTTCATGTGTACGCACACTTTAAAACACATACAGTTTGAAATGAGATAAGGTAAAAACAGGATGGAAACTGCTGTGGAACTAGTTCCAATGCAATATGCCATGGAAATACAATGTTAACACTTTTGTGCAAATAATTACAGTTGCACTTTTTTTTTCAAATTTGTTTATTCTGTAAAGGAATGAGTTACATGTTTAAAATAACTGGTTAATAGTGCTATTATGAAGTGCAATGTCAGCACTATTTTCTTTTATAATAAATACATACAACGTTTTAAAAGCATACACAAACAGTGTAAATATATTAGTCTGTGGTTAAAAGGACTTGAAATGACTTGAAACTCAAAATGCAGGACTTGGGACTTGACTTGAGACTTTTCAGTTTTGACTTGGACTTGACTCGAGATTTGCCTGTCTTGACTCGAGACTTGACTCGGACTTGAGGGCAAAGACTTGAGACTTACTTGTGACTTGCAAAACAATGACTTGGTCCCACCTCTGCCTACTGTGAAGCATGGGGTGGAAACATCATGCTTTGGGGCTGTTTTTCTGCTAAGGGTACAGGACGATTGATCCGTGTTAAGGACAGAATAAATGGGGCCATGTATCGTGAGATTTTGAGCCAAAACCTCCTTCCATCAGTGAGAGCTTTGAATGGTTGACCAAATACTGATTTTCCACCATCATTTACAAAAAAATTATTTAAAATTCCTACAATGTGAATTCCTGGATTTTTTTTCACATTCTGTCTCTCACAGTTGAAGTGTACCTATGATGAAAATTACAGACCTCTGTCATCATTTTAAGTGGGAGAACTTGCACAATCGGTGGCTGACTAAATACTTTTTTGCCCCACTGTATATATGTATACATACATAACTACATAAACATGCATACGTCAAAATATTAATACATTCATATATATTCATATATACATATATAATCCCAGCTAGCGCTTAGCGGCTCGAGTTGTTAGGTATTGATTAGCTACGCTCGTTGCCACCTAGAAATGACTGGCCCTAGCTGGCAGCTGGCAATTATCAAGCTTGAGGCCATGTAGCGATTAGTGGCCTGAGCTGGGAGCTAGCGATTAGCAAGCCGGTGTCCGGCTTGCATTAGCGTGCTGGATGCCAGCTCACACATTCACGTCCCTATTTCGCTTACTAACGATTAGCGGCCCTTCCTTGCTGCCAACTGGCGATCAGCAAGCTAGTGGCCAGTTAGCGATTAGCAAGCTAGTTTCACCAATTAATAACTCTTCAAGTTAAAAGTCACACTTCAGCAAATTGTGAAGAAACATGAATTAGGAAATATTTGAGTTTTTAAAGGTAGACTACATTCTTGCATGGATCATCTCAGACGCACACGTCATATTGTGCATCTTTTTCACGTGAATTCCCAGGTGCATGATGGGAGTGTCAGACGCAGGGGTAGTGAGGAAGGTTGCGAGACGCAGCCTCAGAAGCAGGAAGCCTCTGGTCTGATGTGAGACAATCTGGCACACCAGCAGGTCTCTAGGAGCTGACAGTCGAGGATGATTGTGGGGTGGAGGAGAGAAATTTCAAGTGTGAAGTCAAAAGTTGGAAAGGAAAGAGAAGTTCCTGGCAAAGAGGGGACTTTTTGATCCACTTCTAGCATCTCCCTGCTGGGGGGATGGTCCATAAAGTGGGTCAGGTGTAGGTGTGTGTGTGTGTGTGTGTGTGTGTGTGTGTGTGTGTGTGTGTGTGTGTGTGTGTGTGTGTGCGTGCGTGCGTGTGCGTGTGCGTGCGTGCGTGCGTGCGTGTGTGCGTGTGGTCCTGGTGGCAGTCACTCTTGACTTTGCCAAGCTTTAACATCGATCTTTAAAAACAAACGCGTTTTCACATGAGTAGTCAAGGAGACACACAAATAAAGAAGGTCAAAGTGCTGGTGAAGCAGAGAAGAAAGTGTGACCTTCAGTATGACCTTGTCGCAAAAACACAATTGTCCAAGAAGGTCGTGCCGTGCTTAGGGATCGGCCCCGTTTTGTGTGAAGAAGCACCAAAAAAACAAAGTCAATTAATAAACGACAGGGACCTGGCTTCATATGAAAGTTTAGCACACATTCATACCGAGCCCCTTCCTGCTCTGTCACTGATAGGCAGAGACGAAGTCAGCGTGCGACGTTCAGGCGCTGCTCTTGGAAGTTGGACATATTGGTTTCAATCTTCAGAGGGAGTTGAATCTTTAATAATTAATCTTTCATCCATCAATCCATTTTCTACCGCTTGTCCCTTTTGGAGTCGCGGGCCTATCTCAGCTGCATTCGGGCGGAAGGCGGGGTGCACCCTGGACAAGTTGCCAACTTATCACAGGGCCAACACAGAAAGACAGACAACATTCACACTCACATTCACACCCTAGGGCCAATTTAGTGTTGCCAATTTAGAGCAGAAATTAACGATTATTTTAGTAATCGCATGAGCTATCTGTTACTTGTTCCATTAATCGAGTAATCGGATGGAACACACTTAAAAGGGCTCAATGCATATTTTGGTAAAAATAGTTGAAATAAACAACTTTGCTTGCCCTTATTCTTTTTTTTTTTTTTAAAGCACAGCAGCAACATTAAAATTGCACTTGGAACATCCATCCATCCATTTTCTACCGCTTACTCCCTTTCGGGGTCGTGGGGGGCGCTGGTGCCTATCTCAGCTACAATCGAGCGGAAGGCTGGGTACACCCTGGAAAAGTCGCCACCTCATCGCAGGGCCAACACAGATAGACAGACAACTTTCACACTCACATTCACACACTAGGGCCAATTTAGTGTTGTGTGTATTAATCAATATGACAACTTCAATCAGTCATTTGCATTTGGTATCGGATTGATACCCAAATTTGTGGTATAATCCAAAACTGATATAAAGTATCAAACAGAGGAATACGTGATTATTACATTTGAACAGAAGTGTAGTTAGAACATGTTAAAACAGGAAGTAAGCAGATATTAACCGTAAACTAGATGAGACAAGTCCTGACGTCCAATGCTGAAGTTAAACTGAAATCCTGTCATTTTTTTAGAATAGTCCGGCTTCCTCCCACCTCCAAAGACATGCACCTGGGGATAGGTTGATTGGCAACACTAAATTGGCCCTAGTGTGTGAATGTGAGTGTGAATGTTGTCTGTCTATCTGTGTTGGCCCTGTGATGAGTTGGCGACTTGTCCAGGGTGTACTCCACCTTTCGCCTGAATGCAGCTGAGATAGGCTCCAGCACCCCCTGCGACCCCAAAAGGGACAAGCGGTAGAAAAATGGATGGATAGTTGAAGTAGAGAGCACACAATTCCCAAACAGGCTGAATATTTTGAAGTTGGAACAGTGTGAATCAGATGACAAATGTGGAAGTTGTGGACCTTTGAAGAATGTCCCATTGATTTCAATGGGAATTTCCCCCAAAATTGAGAATTTCGGGAATAGTGGGAACGTTTTTGGAAATGGTAAAAAACTTGAATGCTGGAAATGAGTTGAAACGGTTGGTGTTGAAAATTTTCAAATCAGTCGAGAAATGTTGAAGTAGGAACATGTTGAATTGAGAAATGGTGTTACGAAATTCCTGGAGTTTCGGGAAAACCGGGAGTTTTTCCAGTTCAAAAAACAAGGTTGTGTTTGTCCTGATTAAGAGGAATGTTTTGACGGTGGAACGGTTGAAGTCGTTTGAAAAATGTGGGAGGAGTAGTCGCCGGAAAAAAGGGTGGAAATAAACCAGGAATTTTGGAAAATGATGGAGTTGTTTTGAACTTGGAAAAATGGTAGTTTAAATTTCAAGTATGGTGGAATGTGTTGAAGGTGGAATGGTTTAAATCAGTTGAAACATGTGGAAATGGTGGAAGTTTAAAAAATGGCTAATTAATGTGCTAATGCTAATTAGATGCCCCGAAAAAAATGGAATTCTGAGAAGTCTGGGAATTGTTGGAATTTGACAAGGAAAAGCCCACAATTCCCAAATAGGCTGAACAGTTTGAAGTTGGATCTTTTTGAATCGGGTGAAAAATGTGGAAGGTAGAGTCCGCCAAAATCTGGAGAAAAACAAGAATAAATAGATGAATTGTGGTCTAGAAAACCATAAGATCACGGGTACAAGCGGCCGAAATGAGTTTCCTCGGCAGGGTGGCGGGGCTCTCCTTTAGAGATAGGGTGAGAAGCTACATCATCCGAGAGTAGCTGAAAGTAAAGCCGCTACTCCGACACATCGAGAGAAACCAAGATGAGGTGATTCGGGCATCTGGTCAGAATGCCACCAGAACGCCTCCCTAGGGAGGGGTTTCGGGCACGTCCAACCGGTAGGAGGCCACGGAGAAGACCCAGGACACGTTGGGAAGACTATGTCTCCCGGCTGGCCCTGGAGCACGTCGGGATCCCCCGGGAGGAGCTGGACGAAGTGGCTGGGGAGAGGGAAGTCTGGGCTTCTCTGCTTAGGCTGCTGCCCCCGCGACCCGACCTTGGATATGCAAAAGAAGATGGATGGAAAACCATATGTGTGAATGCACACAATGAACAAGTAGATAACAAAAAAAATGCCTTTATTTAACCAGGTAAAATCCCACTGAGATCAAATATCTCTTTTCCAAGTGAGACCTGGCCAAAAGCAGCAAGGTTACATTAAAAACAGTAAACAACACATAAAACATTAAAACTTGCTCACATAACACGTGTACATACAGACAAGGTAGACTGCAATCCTTTCACAGAAGCTTTAAACTCATTTGATGTAACAAGTTGAAGATTTGATTGTAGGTTATTCCAAGCCTTCGGTGCTGAAAACCTAAATGCTTTGTTGCCCAGTTCAGTCCTTACTTTGCAGACGACAAATCGCTGAACATTCATTGAACGAAGATTGTGACTTCCTTGTTTCTTTGTTGAAAGACAAGAGAGATAAGATGGAATGATACCCAGAATGTTTTTGTAGATGAACACATACCAATGATTGAGGCGTCGAGCACATAAATATGTTGTCAGGACAAGGACTATGGCAGGGTTTGTTTTCCCGAGATGCAAAGAAATTGGAGTGGACAAGACGTGAAGGTAGGGACATGATTTAATCTTACTATAAAAAAGGAAGAAAGGGTGCAAACAAAAGGCGCGCACAAGGCAGAGAACAAACTTGGCTTTGAAAACAATAAACTAGCACTTGGGCAAAAGCTATCCCGTACAAAGGCAAGACCTAGTAACTCACTTCTAGCTGATTTTGAGAAAACAAAGGAAAACCAATCTATCTTGATGCTGTCTTACAAAGATCTACAAAGTCATCAAACGTATAGATGTTTTCTTGAGCTTTCATTTTCTTGCCGATTGAGCCGTGGATTGAATCTGCTCTTATGAACGTGTGCCCTTTCTCCAGATATTTTATCACAATCTCGGGTGGGCCCCATTCTGCGTTTGCACATTGGGCAAGAGCCGTGTACAGCGTCCAGTTTTTATTTTGACCTTCACAGTTATCTGCCCAAAAGAGTATGCAAGGGGAAGAATCAAGAACAATACATTTAATGAAGGTGCTTGCAACGTCCTGGGCCAATCTTCCAAATATCCCCTCGTGCCATAATATCACATAATCAGGTTGACCGTCGGCCCCCATTCGTGCAAATGTCTCATTAAAGACAATAAGGCAACTGACAAAGAAGCTCCGATTGGTCCTTTGAGATACTAGGTTTTTCTGTTGTATCTACGCGGTTATGTGGTAGTTGCTAGGTTCTGCCATGCGCGTAACAGCTTACTTACGGAACAAATTGCAATATCGCACACACTAATGTAAAGCATATCACCTAGGAACTCCAAAATTCTTATAAGCTCAGTTTTGACCAAAATTGAGTTACTGGGTTTTGCCTTTGGACGGGAGAGCTATGGACATGAAAACGAAAACACTTACTGTGACATGAAAATAGACAAAACTCACTTAGTATTGAACTAAGGCAGCATGGGTAACATCGGTAGCAGAAGTCCAACAGAGTTAATGTCGCCGCCCGACCAACAGAAAAAGAAAGGCTTTAAATAACAGTGACATGATTGGTGACAGGTGTGCGAGTCCAAACGTGGAACAGGTGAAACTAATGGGTAACCATGGAAACAAGACTAGGGAGTGAAAAAGCAGGAACAAAAAAAGAGTCCAAAAACCAAACAGTACTTAACTTAAACAAAACATGATCCCAGACATGACAGAGTCCAGTTAACCATTGATTATAAGACACAATGGTGAGTGAGGGGAGAACAGTCGGTGATGAATCTCAGTGCCCCGTGGTACACACTATCCAACTTGTGGAGACAACCAGCAGTAGCAGTCATGTACAACACATCTCCATAGTCAAAAGCAGGTAAAAATGTTGTTTCTACCAATTTCTGTTTCACAGTAAAAGAAAAGCAAGACCTGTTTCTATTATAAAATCCCAGTAAAAGTTTCAGTTTTTTTTACAACATACTGAATGTGCTCCTTAAAACTCAAGTGGTCATCAATTAAAAAACCTAAATCTTTAAAAGAAGATACTAACACAATGAGTTATCCATTTCTTGTTAAAATGTTCTCACACAGTGCTGAACATACACTTTGTTTTCTCTACATTTAAAACCAGTTGAAGATAGCAAAGTTGTTCTTGTCCTCTGTCAAATGTATCTTGTAGATTTTTTAAAGGCCTCAGCAGGAGTGGGTCCTGTGCAGTATGACAGTATCATCAGAGTAGAAATGGATAGTTGAGTTTGGAATATTCTGTCCAAGATTATTTATGTAAATTGTAGGGGTGTATTTGTATTGAACCGTTTCAGTACGGGGGTTTCGGTTTGGTTCGGAGGTGTACCGAACGAGTTTCCACACGGACATATTAGGTAGCGCACCGCAGGTTGTGTAAACAGTGCAGAGCAAGGCACATCACAAGGCAGGCTAGCAGTGACCGGGCGAGGACAACATGCAAAAGGCAGGGCTGGAAGATCTCCCGTTTAGGAACACTTTGGCTGCGCGGTGCGATACAACAATGGAGGACGGGGAGGTTTGCCGACATTGTTCAGCAGCAGTAGGGTACCTTTCTGCCAACACGTCAAACTAGCTAACTCCTTTGAAGCATCACTACCGCATTCAAGCAGCCTCTCCTCGGCGAGTCAGGCAGGGCTGAAGCAATAACAAGTGTTTTTATTGCCGCAGATTTAAGACCATCCATCCATCCATTTTCTACCGCTTGTCCCGTTCATGGTGGCAGGGGGTTGCTGTATTGCATTAAAAACTAGATTTTGACCCACTTCTATGGTGGAAGGCCGATAAGCCCATATATCCTCTTTCTGCCAAGTTAGCCAGGCTGGGGAGGTGGGGGGGTGTTGATGAACGTGGACCCCGACTTAAACAAGTTGAAAAACTTATTGGGGTGTTTGCATTCAGTGGTCAATTGTACGGAATATGTACTGTGCAATCTACTAATACAAGTCTCAATCAATCAATCAAAAAAAAAAACTTTATATGTAGAAAGGTTTTGTTAAGAAACCATTCTGAGCCTTAGCTTATTTAGTTTTTATTTTATATATGTTGACCACATTAACCTTGGCAATGGACGCTGTGTGCATATGTATGTTATGCCATTGTTTACAAATTTTGTAAATAAATCACCCAAAAATTTATATTTTGTTGTTATCTTACTGTACCGAAAATTAACCGAACCGTGACCTCTAAACCGAGGTACGTACCGAACCGAAATTTTTGTGTACCGTTACACCCCTTGTAAATAGTGAATAATAAGGAGCCCAACACAGAACCTTGAGGGACACCCTTTTTCACTTGCAGCACGTCCAAAGAGGAACTTTCTATCTGAACAGCCTGAGTTCTACTTGTGAGATGAATAATGTTGACAAAATAATAGAATGATAAATGACACAATATGTTACTGTATATGTCAGCAGACTAATTAGGGGTCTCTATCTATTTACTGGGCTTCACGGTGGCAGAGGGGTTAGTGTGTCTGCCTCACAATACGAAGGTCCTGCAGTCCTGGGTTCAATCCCAGGCTCGGGATCTTTCTGTGTGGAGTTTGAATGTCCTCCCCGAGAATGCTTGGGTTCCCTCCGGGTACTCCGGCTTCCTCCCACTTCCAAAGACATGCACCTGGGGATAGGTTGATTGGCAACACTAAATTGGCCCTAGTGTGTGAATGTGTGTGTGAATGTTGTCTGTCTATCTGTGTTGGCCCTGCGATGAGGTGGCGACTTGTCCAGGGTGTACTCCGTCTTCCGCCCGATTGTAGCTGAGATAGGCGCCAGCACCCCCCGTGACCCCAAAAGGGAATAAACGGTAGAAAATGGATGGATGTTTGTTTACTAACTACTAAAAGACAAGTTGTCCAGTATGTTCACTATTTTATTCAAGGACAAAATTATTATTTGATCGCAATAAGAAAGAATATGTTTAATGTATCATAAGATGTTATGTTTAGATGAAGCCTATATATCAATCAATCAATCAATCAATGTTTACTTATATAGCCCTAAATCACTAGTGTCTCAAAGGGCTGCACAAACCACCACGACATCCTCGGTAGGCCCACATAAGGGCAAGGAAAACTCACACCCAGTGGGACCTCGGTGACAATAATGATCCAGTGGGACGTCTGTGACAATAATGATTATGAGAACCTTAGAGAGGAGGAAAGCAATGGATGTCGAGCGGGTCTAACATGATACTGTGAAAGTTCAATCCACAATGGATCCAACATAGTCGCGAGAGTCCAGTCCAAAGCGGGTCCAACTCAGCAGCGAGAGTCCCGTTCACAGCGGAGCCAGCAGGAAACCATCCCAAGCGGAGGCGGATCAGCAGCGCAGAGATGTCGAGGCGGATCAGCAGCGCAGAGATGTCCCCAGCCGATACACAGGCAAGCAGTACATGGCCACCGGATCGGACCGGACCCCCTCCACAGGGGAGAGTGGGACATAGAAGAAAAAGAAAAGAAACAGCAGATCAACTGGTCTAAAAAGGGAGTCTATTTAAAGGCTACAGTATACAAATGAGTTTTAAGGTGAGACTTAAATGCTTCTACTGAGGTGGCATCTCGAACTGTTACCGGGAGGGCATTCCAGAGTACTGGAGCCCGAACGGAAAACGCTCTATAGCCCGCAGACTTTTTTTGGGCTTTGGGAATCACTAACAAGCCGGAGTCCTTTGAACGCAGATTTCTTGCCGGGACATATGGTACAATACAATCGGCAAGATAGGATGGAGCTAGACCGTGTAGTACTTTATACGTAAGTAGTAAAACCTTAAAGTCACATCTTAAGTGCACAGGAAGCCAGTGCAGGTGAGCCAGTACAGGCGTAATGTGATCAAACTTTCTTGTTCTTGTCAAAAGTCTAGCAGCCGCATTTTGTACCAACTGTAATCTTTTAATGCTAGACATGGGGAGACCCGAAAATAATACGTTACAGTAGTCGAGGCGAGACGTAACAAACGCATGGATAATGATCTCAGCGTCTTTAGTGGACAGAATGGAGCGAATTTTAGCGATATTACGGAGATGAAAGAAGGCCGTTTTAGTAACGCTTTTAATGTGTGCCTCAAAGGAGAGAGTTGGGTCGAAGATAATACCCAGATTCTTTACCGTGTCGCCTTGTTTAATTGTTTGGTTGTCAAATGTTAGAGTTGTATTATTAAATAGAGTTCGGTGTCTAGCAGGACCGATAATCAGCATTTCCGTTTTTTTGGCGTTGAGTTGCAAAAAGTTAGCGGACATCCATTGTTTAATTTCATTAAGACACGCCTCCAGCTGACTACAATCCGGCGTGTTGGTCAGCTTTAGGGGCATGTAGAGTTGGGTGTCATCAGCATAACAGTGAAAGCTAACACCGTATTTGCGTATGATGTCACCTAGCGGCAGCATGTAGATGCTGAAGAGTGCAGGGCCAAGGACCGAACCCTGGGGAACTCCACACGTTACCTTAACGTAGTCCGAGGTCACATTGTTATGGGAGACACACTGCATCCTATCAGTAAGATAAGAGTTAAACCAAGACAGGGCTAAGTCTGACATACCAATTCGTGTTTTGATACGTTCTAATAAAATATTATGATCGACGGTATCGAAAGCAGCGCTAAGATCGAGGAGCAGCAACATAGATGACGCATCAGAATCCATCGTTAGCAATAGATCATTAGTCATTTTTGCGAGGGCTGTCTCCGTCGAGTGATTTGCCCTGAAACCGGATTGAAAGGTTTCACATAGATTGTTAGACGCTAAGTGTTCATTTAACTGCTCCGCAACAATTTTTTCGAGGATTTTTGAAATAAAGGGAAGGTGAGACACCGGTCGGTAGTTTACCATGAGGTCAGGATCGAGGTTAGGTCTTTTAAGAAGAGGATGAATAACCGCTTTTTTGAATGCTAGGGGAACAGTGCCCGAGGAAAGTGATAAGTTTATAATATTTAGCACTGATGGACCTAATAATACAAAGAGCTCCTTGATCAGTTTCCCTGGAAGAGGGTCAAGTAAACATGTTGTTTGTTTTATTCCATTTACACGTTGTAACAATTCCTCTAATGTTATTTCCTCAAAACGAGAGAAACTATTTTGGAGGGCAGTATCCGCCGTATATACAATCGTGTCAGTGTTAATAGAACCCCGTTGTAGCTGGGACGCATTGTCTTTAATCTCCTTTCTAATGACTTCAATTTTCTTACTAAAGAATTGCATAAAGTCATCAGCTGAGTGGGTGGAGCTACTGGAAGGAGTCCCTTGTTGGGTTAGCGATGCTACCGTACTAAACAAAAATTTAGGATCGTTTTTATTGCGGTGGATGAGATTTGAGTAATAATTAGCTTTAGCTAAGGTAAGCATGCGTTTATAAGTTATTAAACCATCACTAAATGCTTGATGGTGCACCTCAAGTTTAGTCGTGCGCCATTTGCGTTCCAGCTTTCTGCATAATAATTTCTGAGCTCTAGTTTCTTCTGTAAACCACGGGGTGCGCTTTTTTGGAGCCTTTTTTAACTTTAGCGGTGCTATGTTATCAATGTTTTCGCGCAGGGCGTCGTTAAAGTTGTTAGTGAGGTTATCAATAGAGCCCACATACTTTGGGAATGGTGCCATTACCGAGGGCAGTAGGTCAGCAAGAGCTGTCGTTGTGGCCGTATTAATGTTGCGGCTGCTATAGCAGTTATTATTATTATTAGTTTGACGAATATATATATATATATATATATATATATATATATATATATATATATATATATATATATATATATATATATATACACGTTATTATTATTTGTATTTGTGTTTATTTTTTGTATTTATTTTGTGATACCCTTTATTTATTTTACAGCAACAAAATACATTTTGGTAAAAATGTTGGCATCAGGACAACCCTCGTTAGCGCTGTAGTAAAAAGTGACTTAGTACGTACAAGCACATCAAAAGTAGCTCGCCTCGTTTCATACAACGTCATTAATTAGATTGCTCGTTAATAGCATGCCGTTATTGTATAACGCCATTTTTAAAAACATTAAGCACAAGACTGTGATGCGTTTAAGGACCCTGATTTAAAGTTCGAAGCAGAGATGTTACCAGGTTTTAAAGACACACTAATAATATAATAATAATAATAATGACATAATCCTACAATAATCATCTCATCACTACCTTACCTTCGCATGTTTTTTAGATATGCATGTCCACGCTGAAGGTGTACAGTACGACTGTGCAAACACGTCGCTATTAGTCTCAGCTCACGAGTGCCGCTATCTCTGAGTCACGCTGCCTGGCTGTGTGCACGTCCGTCATCAGTCATCATAAGTGTCTGAGTGGCTGGGAAAGGCAAAGGACTCTTTAGGCTGAAGTGCCAACTGGCACATGAGGAATTAACCCTTCCATGAACGCCAAGAGAAGGTCACTGAGTCCTGCGACCTCACCAGGAAAAGTTCACATTACCAATGTTACATACTTAACTGGGTGTTAATGAACTGTTTGTTAATTACATTGGATTTTTTAATATCATATTTAAAAATAAGCTGATTATTAGAACTGTGCTGCCCAATTGTTATACACTATATTGCCAAAAGTATTTGGCCACCGGCCTTGACTCACATATGACCTTGAAGTGCCATCCCATTCCTAACCCATAAGGTTCAATATGATGTCGGTCCACCTTTTGTAGCTATTACGGCTTCAACTCTTCTAATAAGGCTGTCCACAAGGTTGCAGAGTGTGTTTTTAGGAATTTTCCACCATTCTTCCAAAAGCACATTGATGAGGTCACACACTGGTGTTGGTCGAAAAGGCCTGGCTCTCAGTCTCTGTTCTAATCCATCCCAAAGGTGTTCTATCGGGTTTAGGTCAGGATTCTGTGCAGGCCAGTCAAGTTCATCCACACCAGACTCTGTCATCCATGTATTTATGGACCTTGCTTTGTGCACTGGTGCATGATCATGTTGGAAGAGGAATGGGCCCTCTCTAAACTGATTCCACAAGGTTGGGCGCATTGAATTGTCCAAAATGTTTTGGTATCCTGGAACATTCAAAGTTCCTTTCACTGGAGCTAAGGGGCCAAGCCCAACTCCTAAAAATTAACCCCACACCATTTTTCCTCCTCCACCAAATTTAACACTTGGCACAATGCCGTCTGACATGTAGCATTCTCCTGGCAATCTGAAAAAAGCATGATTTATCACTCCCCAGAAGGCGTCTCCACTGCTCTAGAGTCCAGTGGCGACTGCATCCCACGCTTTGCATTGGACTTGGTGATGTAAGGCTTGGTGATGTAAGGCTTGGTGATGTAAGGCTTGGATACAGCTGCTCGGCCATGGAAACTCTTTCTATGAATCTCTCTGCGTACTGTACGTGGGCTAATTGGAAGGTCACATGAAATTTAGAGCTCTGTAGTAACTGACTCTGCAGAAAGTCTTTGCACTATGCGCTTCGGCATAGTGCAAAGACTGCAGTTGATCCCAAACTCTTCCATTTTCTTATAATAAAGCCAACAGTTGACTTTGGAATATTTAGGAGCAAAGAAATTTCATGGCTGGATTTGTTGCACAGGTGGCATCCTATAACAATTCCACGCTGGAAATCAGTGAGTGCGGCCCATTCTTTCACAAATGTTTGTAGAAACAGTCTCAATGCCTAAGTGCTTTATTTTATACACCTTGTGGCCGGGCCAAGTGATTAGGACGCCTGATTCTCATCATTTGGATGGGGGCCAAATACTTTTGGTTTGTGTTCTGATTACATTTGAGTGTCCTTTGCAATGCAGTTGCACTTTAAGACATTAGATGGCAGTACTGCGGAGACCAGAGGTGTCCAAACTTTTCGGAAAAATTTATCCGGTGGCCGAAAGCCAACTGCATGTAAAATAATGTTACGTATGCATGTATGTATGTTTTGTTGCAGCCTACAAAGTGTTTCTACTGTAAGTGTTGTACTTATTACACACTTGCTGTTTGATCATATTGAAGAGGACCTATTACGCAAAACCAGCTTTTCTTACCCATTGGTACCTTCTGTTGTACGTTTGTGATATGCATATGCGCCGAGAATGCGCCGGCATATTTATAAACAATCTTGTTTCATACTGCCGAGTTAGATTTTTGCCATTGGTGATATTAGCGGATAATCCATCTGTGGTGTAAATGTACCCAAAGTGCTTTACACGAGTCCGCCATCGTAGTTTGCAGTGTTTTAGATAGGTACTTACTCTTTCTCCATCCCCCTGTTTTGAGGCAGATTGGCTCGTACATGCACATGAACCCTTCCCTGGTGCCTTTTCTGAAACAAACTTATACCTGTCATTAGACCGCTATGAAAGTGCTAAAAACCATAACATGGATGACGAGGAGAAGACACAGTCAAAGTAAATAAGACTGCCCACAAAACAGCGCATCCTGAAGACACGTTCAGAAAGCAGCGATAAAACATGTTAGAAAACGCATGTTATGTAGACCACAAAGAACAATTTTAAATGTAGAAAATAATCATAATAATACTCCATCCATCCATCCATCCATTTTCTACCGCGTATTCCCTTTCTGGGTCGCGGGGGGCGCTGGCGCCTATCTCAGCTACAATCGGGCGGAAGGCAGGGTACACCCTGGACAAGTCGCCACCTCATGGCAGGGCCAACAACTCCTTTAATTTTATTTTCCATTCACAAGTTTGGAGGGAATGAAAGTGCTATGTAAAATTGCTAATGCTAAAAGAATCCTGTCTATGGTAAAATCAATGTAAATTAGCTTCAAACTAGCACATTTTGGAACAAATAAGCCTTGCATTATGGTATTATAATATATATATATATATATATATATATATATATATATATATATATATATATATATATATATATATATATATATATATATATATATATATATATATATATATATATATAGGGCTTCACGGTGGCAGAGGGGTTAGTGCGTCTGCCTCACAATACGAAGGTCCCGCAGTCCTGGGTTCAAATCCAGCCTCGGGATCTTCCTGTGTGGAGTTTGCATGTTCTCCCCGTGAATGCATGGGTTCCCTCCGGGTACTCCGGCTTCCTCCCACTTCCAAAGACATGCACCTGGGGATAGGTTGATTGGCAACACTAAATTGGCCCTAGTGTGTGAATGTGAGTGTGAATGTAGTCCGTCTATCTGTGTTGGCCCTGCGATGAGGTGGCGACTTGTCCAAGGTGTACGCCGCCTTCCGCCCAATTGTAGCTGAGATAGGCGCCAGCGCCCCCCGCGACCCCAAAAGGGAATAAGCGGTAGAAAATGGATGTATATATATATATATATATTTATATATATATATATATATATATATATATATATATATATATATATATATATATATATATATATATATGTGTATATCTATATTCGGGGTGTGGGAAAAAATCGATTCGAATACGAATCGCGATTCTCACGTTGTGCAATTCAGAATCGATTCCATTTTTTTTGAAAATTTATTTTTTTAATACATTTTTTTATTTTTTTATTTTTTTTTATCAATCCAACAAAACAATATTCAGCAATACCATAACAATGCAATCCAATTCCAAAACCAAACCTGACCCAGCAACACTCAGAACTGCAATAAACAGAGCAATTGAAAGGAGACACAAACACGACACAGAACAAACCAAAAGTAGTGAAACAAAAATGAATATTATCAACAACAGTATCAATATTAGTTATAATTTCAGCATAGCAGTGATTAAAAATCCCTCAATGACATTATCATCAGACATTTATAAAAAATAATAAAAAAAGAACAATAGTGTCACAGTGACTTACACTTGCATCGCATCTCATAAGCTTGACAACACACTGTGTCCAATGTTTTCACAAAGATAAAATAAGTCGTATTTTTGGTTTGTTTAATAGTTAAAACTAATTTACCTTATTGCAATCAGTTGATAAAACATTGTCCTTTAGAATTATAAAAGTTTTAAAAAAAAAATCTACTAATCTGCTAGCATGTCAGCAGACTGGGGTAGATCCTGCTGAAATCCTATGTATTGAATGAATACAGAATCGTTTTGAATGGGAAAAATATTGTTTTTGAATCGAGAATCGCGTTGAATCGAAAAAATCGATATATAATCAGATCGCGACCCCAAGAATCGATATTGAATCGGATCGTGGGACACCCAAAGATTCGCAGCCCTAATATATATTTATATATGTATATATATATATATATATATATATATATATATATATATGTGTGTGTGTATGTATGTATGTATATATATATATATGTATATGTATATATATATATATATATGTATATGTGTATATATATATATATATATATATATTTGTGTGTGTGTGTGTGTATGTATGTATGTATATATATATATACTTTATATATATATGTATATATTCATATATATATATGTATGTATGTATGTACATATATATATGTATGTCTATATATGTATACATATATACGTATGTATGTATGTGTATATATATATATATATGTATATATATAAATATATATATATATATATATATATATATGCATGTCTATATATGCATGTATGTATGTATGTATATATGTATATATATAACAGGATATATATATATATATATATATATATGTATATATATAAATATATATATGCATGTATCGATGTATGTATCGATGTGTATATATATATATATATATATATATATATATATATATATATATATATATATAACAGGATATATATATACATATATATATATATATATATATATATATATATATATATGTATATATCATGTTTATATGTATATACTTTGAAAGTGCGACCCCTTAAGCAACGTTTGGCGCCACGACTCATTTGGTCAAAGTCCCTAGCGGAAGATTGTTAAATTACGACCCCTTATTTTCACCAAAAAATGGCTAAGTACCGCCTAAGCAAAGTTTGCCGCCATACCACGCCCACATCTTGTGACATAGGAAAGATTTGTCTGCAATTTATCATCAACTCCATGTGTAGTATCAATAATTTAACCACGACTCATTTGGTCAAAGTTTCTAGGAGGAGTTTGTTGAATTACAACACCTTATTTGTGCCAAAAATGGCCAAAAACCTTTAAACCAAAATTGTGCGCCATGCCACGCTCACATCTTATGGCCTAGGAAAGATTTATTCGCAATTTATCATCACCTCCATGTGTATTATCTGTAAATTTAACCACGACTCGATTGGTCAAAGTCCCTAGGAGCAGTTCTTTGAAAGTGCGACCCCTTACTTTCACCAAAAAATGGTCAAAAACCAAATGAGCAAAGTTTGGCGCCATACTACGGCCACATCTTATGGCGTAGGAAAGATTTATTCACAATTTATCATCTCCAATATGTGTAGTATCTGTAATTGTAACTACGTCTCAATTGGTCAAAGTTCCTAGGAGTTATTTCTTTAAAGTGCGACCCTTTTTTTCAGAAAAATGGACAAAAACCGTCAAAGCAAAGTTTGGCACCATACCACAGCCACATCTTATGACGTAGGAAAGATTTGTTTGCAATGTATCATCGCCTATATATGTAGTATCTGTCGTCTTAATCTGACTCATTTGGTAAAAGTCCCTAGGAGGAGTTGTTAAATTACGACCCCGTATTTTCGCCGAAAAATGCCCTAAAACCGTCTAACCAAAATTTGGTGCCATACCACGCCCACATCTTATGGAGTACGAAAAATGTGTCTGCAATTTATAATCGCCTCCATGTGTAGTATGTGTAATTTTAACCTGGCTCATTTGGTCAAAGTACCTGGGAGGAGTTCTTTGAAAATACACCTTCTTTTCACCGAAAAATGGCCCAAAAATGCCTGAGCAAAGTTTGACGTCATACCACGCCCACAACTTATGACGTAGGAAAGATTTATTTGCAATTTATCATCACCTCCATGTGTAATATCTGTAACTTTAACCACGGCTCGATTGGTCAAAGTCCCTAGGAGGAAGTCTTTGAAAGTACGATCCCTTATTTTCGCTGAAAAATGGCCAAAAACAAGCGATGAAAGTATTGCGCCATACTACGCCGACATCTTATGACGTAGGAAAAATTTGGTCGAATCTTGTCATCACCTTCATTTGTAGTAGCTGCAATTTGAAGCATAACTCAGTTGGTCAAAGTTCCTAGGAGGAGTTCCATAAAAATACAACCCCTTATTCGTGCCGAAAAATGGCCAAAAAACATCAAACCAAAATTTGGCACCATGCCATGCCCACATCTTATGGCGTAGAAAAAATTTGATCGCAATTTATCATCACCTCTATGTGTAGTATCTGCAATTTTAATCGCGACTCATTTGGTCAAAGTCCCTAGGAGGAGTTTTTTGAAAATATGACATCTTCTTTTCACCCAAAAAATGGCCAAAAAATGCCTGAGCAAAGTTAGACGCCATACCACGCCCACATCTTAAGACGTAGGAAAGATTTATTTGCAATTTATCATCACCTCCATGTGTAATATCTGTAACTTTAACCACAACTTGATTGGTCAAAGTCCCTAGGAGGAAGTCTTTGAAAGTACGACCCCTTATTCTTGCTGAAAAATGGCCAAAAACCAAACGAGCAAAGTTTGGCGCCATACCACGCCCACATCGTATGATGTAGGAAAAATTGTATCGCAATTTTTCATCACCTCCATTTGTAGTAGCTGCAATTTTAAGCACAACTCATTTGGTCTAAGTTCGTAAGAGGAGTTCCTTAAAATTACAACCTCTTATTTGTGCCGAAAAATGGCCAAAAACCATCAAATCAAAATTTGGCGCCATGCCATGCCCACATCTTATGGCGTAGAAAAAATTTGATCGCAGTTAATCATCACCTCTATGTGTAGTATCTGCAATTTTAATCGCGACTCATTCGGTCAAAGTCCCTAGGAGGAGTTCTTTGAAAATACGACACCTTCTTTTCACCGAAAAATAGCCAAAAAACGCCTGAGCAATGTTAGACGCCATACCACGCCCACATCTTATGACGTAGGAAAGATTTATTTGCAATTTATCATCACCTCCATGTGTAATATCTGTAACTTTAACCACAACTCAATTGGTCAAAGTCCCTAGGAGGAAGTGTTTGAAAGTACGACCCCTTATTTTTGCTGAAAAATGGCCAAAAACCAAACGAGCAAAGTTTGTTGCATACCACGCCCACATCGTATGACGTAGGAAAAATTTGATCGCAATTTTTCATCACCTCCATTTGTAGTAGCTGCAATTTTAACCACAACTCATTTGGTCAAAGTTCCTAGGAGGAGTTCCTTAAAAATACAACCCCTTATTTGTGCCGAAAAATGGCCAAAAACCATCAAATCAAAATTTGGCGCCCTGCCATGCCCACATCTTATGGCGTAGAAAAAATTTGATCGCAGTTTATCATCACCTCTATGTGTAGTATCTGAAATTTTAATCGCGACTCATTTGGTCAAAGTCCCTAGGAGGAGTTGTTTGAAAATACGACACCTTGTTTTCACTGAAAAATAGCCAAAAAATGCCTGAGCAAAGTTAGACGCCATACCACGCCCACATCTTATGACGTAGGAAAGATTTATTTGCAATTTATCATCACCTCCATGTGTAATATCTGTAACATTAACCACAACTCATTTGGTCAAAGTTCCTAGGAGGAGTTCTTTAAAAATACAACCCCTTATTTGTGCCGAAAAATGGCCAAAAACCATCAAATCAAAATTTGGCGCCATGCCATGCCCACATCTTATGGCATAGAAAAAATGTGATCGCAGTTTATCATCACCTCTATGTGTAGTAGCTGCAATTTTAATCGCTACTCATTTGGTCAAAGTCCCTAGGAGGAGTACTTTGAAAGTGCGACCCCTTATTTTCGCAGAAAAATGCCCAAAAACCGTCTAACTAAAATTTGGTGCCATACCACGGCCACATCTTATGGAGTAGGAAAAAAAAATTCTGCAATTTACTATCAACTCCATGTGTAGTATCTGTAATTTTAACCTGACACATTTGGTCAAAGTCCCTAGAAGGAGTTCGTTAAATTACGAACTCCAAAAAAAGTGGCCAAAAGCCTTCTGAACAAAGTTTGCTGCCAAGCCACGCCCACATCTTATGGCTTATGTAACATTTGATCGCAATTTACCATCACCTCCATTTGTATCTGTAATTTTAAACACGACTCATTTGGTCAAAGTCCCAAGGAGGACTTTCTTAAAATACAACCCATTTTTCTCGCCGAAAAAACGGCAACCAAAAACTGTTTGTTTTGAGGTATGGGTTTCTGGGAATTTTATGTGCGTGCCGTCATGATAGACGTCTCCTGCAGTTTTCGTGTCGATACACAAAACTGGTAGGGTTAGTGTTAGGGTTAACCCTAACCCTAATCTTAACCCTAACCCTAACCTACCTTTAAAATTTAAATTGTTTGGACTGCCATTCATTTGTGCCATACCGACGCGCTGGTAAAATATAGGGACTTTTCGTGCATGTTACAGGCATCAAAAAGGCGCCCAAACAAGCAAGAAACATCAATTTCAATCGGGCGGTAACTATACGCTATTTTTATTAGGAATGGCAACAGCGTAGGATCTTAGCATTCAAGCGTAGAGAAAAGAACATAATGCACCACACATTTTCAATGGGAGACAGGTCTGGACTACAGGCAGGCCAGTCTAGTACCCGCACTCTTTTACTATGAAGCCACACTTTTGCAACACGTGCTGAAATAAGCAGGGGCGTCCATGAAAAAGACGTTGCTTAGATGGCAACATATGTTGCTCCAAAACCTGTATGTACCTGTCAGCATTCATGGTGCCTTCACAGATGTGTAAGTTACCCATGTCTTGGGCACTAAAACACCCCCATACCATCACAGACGCTGGCTTTTGAATTTTGTGCCTATAACAAACAGTCCGAATGGTTATTTTCCTCTTTGTTCCAGAGGACACAACGGCCACAGTTTCCATAAACAATTTGAAATGTGGACCCGTCAGACCACAGATCACTTTTCCACGTTGCATCAGTCCATCTTAAATGAGCTCGGGCCCAGCGAAGCCGGCGGCATTTCTGGGTGTTGTTGATAAATGGCTTTGGCTTTGCATAGTAGAGTTTTAACTTGCACTTACAGATGTAGCGACTAACTGCAGTTACTGACAGTGGTTCTCTGAAGTGTTCCTGAGCCAATGTGGTGATATCTTTTAGACACTAGTGTCGCTTTTCAATGTAGTACCACCTGAGGGATCCCAGGTCACCGGCATTGCCTCTTGTGTGCAATGATTTCTCCAGAGTCTCTGAACCTTTTGACAATATTATGGACCGTAGATGGTGAAATCCCTAAATTCCATGCAATAGCTGGTTGAGAAATGTTGTTCTTAAACTGTTGGATAATTTGCTCACACATTTGTTCACAAAGTGGGGACCCTCGCCCCATCCTTGTTTGTGAATGACTGAGCATTTCATGGAAGCTGCTTTTATACCCAATCATGGCACCCACCTGTTCCCAATTAGCCTCTTCACCTGTGGGATGTTCCAAATAACCTACTCAGTGGCCTAGTGGTTAGACTGTCCGACCTGAGATCGGTAGGTCGTGAGTTCAAACCCCGGCCGATTCATATCAAAGACTATAAAAATGGAACCCATTACCTCCCTGCTTGGCACTCAGCATCAAGGGTTGGAATTGGGGGTTAAATCACCAAAAATGATTCCCGGGCGCGGCACCGCTGCTGCCCACTGCTCCCCTCACCTCCCAGAGAATAATTTCGCCACATCTAGTATGTGTGTTACAACTTTAACTTTAAATAAGTGTTTGATGAACATTCCTCAACTTTCTCAGGTTTTTTTGCCACTTATGCCAGCTTTTTTGAAACATGTTGCAGGCATCAAATTCTAAATGAGCTAGAATTGACAAAGAATAACAAAGTTAACCAGTTGGAACATTAAATATATTGTCTTAGCAGTCTACTAAATTGAATATAAGTTGAAAGGGATTAGCAAATCATTATATTCTGTTTTTATTTACCATTTACTCAAAGTGCCAACTTCATTGGTATTGGATTTTGTCCATCCATGCAAGACAATTGCATTATTGGTAGCTAATTTACGTCTCAATCAAGCTAACAATGCTATATGCTAATTCATAATTACATTTGTACTGTTATTGGACATGCCCTTTTATTGGATCCCCCAATGCCATATGTTGTAGGAACTGTCTCCATGTTAATGCAAATTGGTTCTGTCTATTTACCGTCACACCAAGTTTCTCGGTCAACACTCCAAGTTGTCACCAAACACCAACGTCAACTCGGCCTTTTTTTACTTTTCCCAGCCAGTTTGTAAGTTTGTGCAGTGACGTGTGCGGGTTAACACCATCAAATCATCACTTTTTTCGGTCATCGAGTTGCACCGTGGACCATAGGTCCATCCCGTGAACCCACAGACAATGCCGAGCGCCCACGTGGGATTAATGATCATGTTGTTGTTAATTTTGTGGCAAGTTTGGTCCGTCTTACGCAGAAAAAAGTCACAAATCATATAATCTGTAATTAACAAAGCCGAACAAAGATTTAATTGTGCCTGAAAATGAACTAATGACACACAATCATCTTGACTTTGAACAGACACACATGTCACACTAAGGATGGCATTATGAACAACGCCAACACTGTCATAAACATGTGCCATATAGTGAAATCACACTAAACCACAATGACAAACACATTTTGGAAGAATACTTGCTCCGCAACACAACATAAACACTACAGAACAAATTCCCAGAATTCACTGCAGCACCAACTCTTCCGGGACGCTACAATATAAACAATTGCCATTGGTGCATATACACTTAACATCCACTGTAATGATACCACGTACAAAAGCGTATATAGTTGATACTACTATGATTACATCAATATTTTTTAACTTCACATAATTTTCTTTTGTTTTTTTTTAATGTATATTATGTTTATAAAGTCAGGAAATATGTCCCTGGACACATGAGGACTTTAAGTATGACCAATGTATGATCCTTTAACTACTTGGTATTGGATTGATACCTAAATTTGTGGTATCATCCAAAACTAATGTAAAGTATCAAACAACAGAAGAATAAGCGATTATTACATTTTAACAGAGGTGTAGATAGAACATGTTGAAACAGAAAGTAAGCAGATATTAACAGTAAATGAATACATTTTCTACCGCTTGTACTTAATAATGTTGACAAAATAATAGAATGATAAATGACACAATATGTTACTGCATACGTCAGCGGACTAATTAGGAGCCTTTGTTTGTTTACTTAGTAATAAAAGACAAGTTTTCGAGTATGTTCACTATTTTACTTAAAGATTAAATTGCAATAAGAAACCTGTTTAATGTACCCTAAGATTTTTTGTTAAAATAAAGCCAATAATTCAATTTTGTGTGGTCTGCTTTATTTAGAAAAGTACCGAAAAGTATCGAAAAACTTTTAATACCCGTACCGGTACCAAAAACACACACCGAGCACCCACTGGCCGAAATGTAGATCACGTTTGTCTGGACTGCCGCTAGGGAAAATAAAAATGGCGGACTCGCAAAGTGGTCTCCAGGAAAACCGAGTATGGGGATACAAGCTGACGTCACAAGTCTGGGCTAATCTCAAATGGTTTGTTTGCAAAAGTGTTGTTAAATATCTCCTCAAGGCCTCCGTAGTTTGAGTTTTCAGCACCTGTGGCGATCGCAAACACACAAAAACAGCTCAAAAAACAGGAAAATTGGTTTGGCAGAGAAAACGTGTTTGTAAAGAGCTCGACACGACAACTAAAAGATTCATGAATCACCCTCTGAGATAAATAATGAAGACAGCATTTTTTAGAGTGTCTTTGAGTCATCCCATCTTCAAGATCTGGACTGAAAATTGCTTTTTGTGTGCGTGTGTCCTCTGCTCGGTGACACAACTTAGTTGCTCGATGGCCAGATCGAGCAACAAGAGAAACAAGGAGAAAACGAGAAAGAAAAGATGAACGATCAGCAAGGGAGGATAATAAAATAATGTTTCTCTTCTCACACCTGGACTGACTTTGTTCCTCTGATCCACAAGAGGATCTTTCTTCTCCTACACTTTTACCAACATTCCTTTGCACTTTATTCCTTTTTCCAGGGAATTTGTGCGGCAGTGACACAAAAAACTAGGTTAAACAATTCAGAACAAATAACCATGACGAAAAAGATCCAGAATATCACAAAGTGAATACACCTCTAAGATTTCAGCAGAAATTCTGAGAGGTTTCTAATTGGGTCGGTCCAGGAAGACCGTTAAGACTCTGGACGATTGATACTTCTATCAGTAATTTATTTAATCCCACCGTCAAAATCGATTGAAGTGCCGCTGCAGGTGGATGAAAATAATCTTGGAGTAATCACAAATAAGGAAGCAACACCCCACAAGAGTTTGTAACACAACATACACGGACCATATCTGATATCTAGAAACATTTATATTTTTATATATTTAATGTTTTGTTTAATCCCACAGAGGCTGTGACTTAAAGTCTAACTACACAAAGTCTAAGTGTGTCCTTTGTTGTGTTTTTGAAACGCCACCAATTTTTTTCCTTAGACATTTTAACTACTTTGAAGTATTTTGTCAAGAGGATTATTTGTGACGTGTACATTTTCAGTGATCCTTCTATTTTCGGCCAAAGAAAAACAAAAAAAGCAATCTGAAGTTGTCTTTATTTTGAAGTTATCATGCCATGATTTTACCAGTCCGGCCTAGTTGGGAATAGATTTCAAGTTAAGTTAAAGTTAAGGTACCAATAATAGTCACACACACATTAGGTGTGGTGAAATGTGTCCTCTGCAGTTGACTCATCCTGAGGGGAGCAGTGAGCAGCAGCGATGGCCATGCCCGGGAATATTTTTTGGTGATTTAACCCCCAATTCCAACCTTTGATGCTGGGTGTCAAGCAGGGAGGCAATGGGTCCCATTTTTATAGTCTTTGGTATGACTCGGCCGGGGTTTGAACTCACAACCTACCGTTCTCAGGGCGGACACTCTAACCACTAGACCAATGAGTTTGCGCCAATCAGGGGTGTCAAACGTACGGCCCGCGAATAGGTTTTATCCAGACCCGCATGATGAGTTTGCCAAGTATTAAAATTTTTTTTTACGAAAGAAACTGCTGTTCTGAATGTGTCCACTGGATGTCACAATAGTAATTCTGTTAGGCGATCGAACGGTTTATAACGGGGCCAAGCAAGAGGTACACAGTAAAGGGTGACTGTGGCTCCGCCTCCTCGACCCACATGAGACTTAAAACCTGACGTTTTATGTAGTATGTGTCCATGAAAGGGAATTTTCTGACTTTTCTTAATTTGATTACATACTATAGTAGGATTTTATTGTCATTGTTTTATTGCATGATTTTTGTATCCCTTTAATTTAGGTAGCCAGGGACTGCAGATGGAAATGAGCTATTTAGCTATAATCTGGTACAGAACATATCTGTCTTTGAGCTTAATGTTTCTGTGCATTGTCCCTTCAAATAAAGGCTAAACTAAGAGCCGCATATAGTCGATACCAATATGATTACATCGATATTTTTCAGTATTACAAAATGTTTTGTCATTTTTTTATTGTTTATGTAGTCAGGAAATATGTCCTTGGACACAGGAGAACTTTGAATATGACCAATGTATGATCCTGTAACTACTTGGTATCGGATTGATACCAAAATCTGTAGTATCACCTAAAACTAATGTAAAGTATCAAACAACAGAAGAATAAGTGATTATTACATTTTAACAGAAGTGTAGATAGAACATGTTAAAAGAGAAAGTATTAAAGATATCGGTACTTTTCAGCGGCGGTATGGTACCAAATATGATTCATTCGTATTGCGGTACTATACTAATACCGGTATACCATACAACCCTAACATACATACATTTTGATTCCGGTACCAAAATATTGGCATCGGGAGCACCCTACAATGAATATGTTGATTTGATATACAAGTGCTTTGAGTTAAGAGCTCGGTCACATGACCAATCAAGACAGGAAGTATTGCTGTCTTATTTACTGAGACACAATATCACATCTTTCAGGTGAGCGCATTAAACAAGTGATGTAAGATTGTTTACACATGGATGAAGCATGAGGATGTATCGTGTAGGTGCACATACACACACACACACACACACACACACTGCTGTCTTGCTTCGTTAGCGATGAGGGAACAGAAGGTGCGATTAGACGACAAGCTCGGCTGAGCGAGAAGGGAAGTGAGAGCAGGTTGAGGCAGGAAGTTGTGCATCTTAAATAGTGCTAGCGTAGGATAAAAAGTTGTAAAAATAAACCGGGCTGTCAGATTGTGTCACCGCGCTCTATCGCTACGGTGACGCCGCGCGGCTCCTCCTTTGCTATCTTTTCTCGCTCCTCTTTCCGTTTCACTGCGAACGACAACATTGTCTCGCAATCGCTTCGGGCCCTAATTACACTGGATGGAACAAACAGATGAGAGCCTGTGTGTGTGTGTGTGTGTGTGTGTGTGTGTGTGTGTGTGAGTGTGTGTGTGTGTGTGTGTGTGTGTGTGTTGACCTCGGGGTGATTGTAATGACGACTGATGCGTAATGATTGTTAACCCTCCTAATACGAGACAAAGTGCTTGCAGGAAGTGACTCCCTTAGACAATGTCGGACTGGAGGTTGACGACATGTGATGCTATTTCATGTCATAATTAATGTTTCCCACAGGACAAGAAAAAAAAAAGTGTAACACAATACAGACGCTGGGAAAAAAAGTGTTCAATCATCGATGGCAGCGTCACTCTGACTTGTTTTAATCGCTTCTTTTAGGCCTTTTCTCCAAAATGGCCAAATGAAGTCCAAATATTTTTGTTATTGTAATATTGGCCACTAGAGGGGGCCAAACTAGTCAGAGCGCACTGTTCAGTATGGTGGCCTCTGAT
The DNA here is from genome assembly GCF_033978795.1 of Nerophis ophidion. NCBI lineage: Eukaryota > Metazoa > Chordata > Actinopteri > Syngnathiformes > Syngnathidae > Nerophis > Nerophis ophidion. Next base: position 27,618,128 of record NC_084617.1, read on the forward strand.
TGGCCCCAGCCTCAGCCAGCAATACTTTATAGTAGGGGTGAGCACTAAATATCCATTCACATCCGAATCACGATTTTTGTTAATCCCGATTGTAAAACGATTCATAGTTTTAAAAAATACAAATATTTGAATAAAAAATGTGGAATACATTTTTAAAATACGTTTTTAGGCCATCAGAAGGAGTCCTAATTTATACCATGCAAAGTCCTAATTAATACCATGCAAAGTCCTAATTAATACCATGCAAAGTCCTAATTAATATCATGCACAGTCCTAATTAGTATCATGCACAGTCCTAATTAATACCATTCACAGTCCTAATTAATACCATGCACAGTCCTAATTAATACCATGCAAAGTCCTAATTAATATCATGCACAGTCCTAATTAGTATCATGCACAGTCCTAATTAATACCATTCACAATCCTAATTAATATCATGCACAGTCCTAATTAATACCATGTACAGTCCTAATTAATAACATGCAAAGTCCTAATTAATACCATGCACAGTCCTAATTAATACCATGCACAGTCCTAATTAATATCATGCACAGTCCTAATTAGTATCATGCACAGTCCTAATTGATACAATGCACAGTCCTAATTAAGACCATGCATAGTCCTAATTAATATCATGCACAGTCCTAATTAATACCATGCATTGTTCTAATTAATATCATGGACAGTCCTAATTAGTATCATGCACAGTCCTAATTAGTATCATGCACAGTCCTAATTAATAAAATGCACAGTCCTAATTAGCATCACGCATAGTCCTAATTAAAATCATGCGCAGTCCTAATTAGTACCATGCACAGTCCTAATTAAATATGATTATTTCCAAAGTACATAAATGTCGAGCATGCATGTTTCCAGACGTGTGTCTACTCCTTCATCGGTTTAATGATGCCAGAACTGATTTTTTTTTGCTGCAAATCTGTCCGATGTCTTTTTTTTTTCTTCCCAACTTTACGCGAACATGTGTAGCACGGTGGATAATAAAGACATCACACAAGAACATCAAGCCGTCACACTCAGTTTTGCGTGTTAATATTGCAGCACACAGGTGCTTTAAGACAGTGGTCCCCAACCACCGGGCCGCGGCTCGGTTGGTACCGGGCTGCAGAATGATTTTTTATTATTTCTTTTTTTTTTAATTAAAAAAATGTTGTTGTTTTTTTTATTTATTTTTTAATTTTTTTATTAAATCAACATTAAAACACAAGATACACTTACAATTAGTGCACCAACCCAAAAAACCTCCCTTTTTCATGACAAAAACCTCCCTTTTTCATGACGAAGAAAAAAAAAAAAAAGAAGGCCTTTCAAAGTGCTGTACAGAAAATTATAAGAAGGCCTAACTAGAAATAAAATAATCATTAAAAAAAACATAATTAAAACTACTATAATTCAAATCAAATTCATGGACTTTCGATAAAAAACTTGCAGTTGTCATAATGACGAATAAAAGTGTTTTCAGCCTGGATTAGATCACTGACAACATTGAGAACTGTCTCACATCTTCAGGAAGACTATTCCACATTTTAGCAGCATGAAACTAAATCGCAGCCTCACCATCAATCACTCAATCAATGTTTACTTATATAGCCCTAAATGACGAGTGTCTCAAAGGGCTGCACAAGCCATGTTTGACATGAAGACTGTTTTGTCACTGGCAAGGAAAACGTTGCTGCAAATTCCTTTTTGTCTTCTATTTTTTGCACCGATTTAGAATCGGGATGAACAGGAACCACAATCCAACACATTTATTTGCACCCCTACTGTCATGTATGAAGATTATTATTACTTTGTGATTCACACTGTTGGCCAGGAAAGTGTTGTTACATCTAAGCCCCTCCCCCAACAGCAACTCCCCCCACCTGCTCAGTGGTGGTTGCTCAGTAACTTAGCAACTTCTCTTTAGAAAGTGAACATCTTACATAACGCCGTGGAACATGCACAGGAAGTCCACACAACACTCCATGTTGGCACAGTAGGTGATGTTTACCTTCCATGATGACGAAAACCTTGTAGCACATTTGGGGGGGAAAGTGTGACGCTCCCTCTGAGATGAGGAAAATATATTATGTGAAGCGCCCGAGCACAGGTTGACGTGGGAGGTTTGAACCCGGTGAATCCTCACAGGTCTGGTGGGACCTTCAAGTTTGTTTCAAGCTGACTTCCCTCTCTACTCAGACGTGAAACTTTACTGAAGCAGCAGAAGTGACTCCCTGATGACAGGATGACAAAACACCTCATTCCAGTCCTCACCCTGGCTAACCTCCCTCCATTACCAGTGCTCTACACACCACAAAGTGTTCATCCAATATACTGTAGTCCCTACATGGATGTGCATTATATACATGTATATATATATATATATATATATATATATATATATATATATATATATATATTTACAAATAAGGGTTGAACGAGCAGCTGGAACGGATGTGGAAGGTCAAGGCTAGCGTGGTCCCCGTGGTAGTGGGGGCACTCAGAGCAGTAACCCCCAAACTGGGAGAGTGGCTCCAACAGATCCCAGGTACATGTGTATATGTATATTAGGGGGTGTAAAAAAAACAAAAAAATCGATTTTGAGATTAATCTCCACTCTTATTTGTAACAATTATTAATCTATAAAAAAAATAAATCAAAATTTTGTTTTATTTTTTTTATTTTTTTGAATTTCAGTCCGTCCTGTCCAGCCACTCAGACAAACCAGTTTGTTTAATGTAATATAGAAATGGATCAGAGTTTATCTATTTTATGGAGGAATTTCGTTAATCGTAGAACTGGCACCCAAAAAAAGTAAAGATTCACAACCCTAATATATATATATATATATATATATATATATATATATATATATATATATATATATATATATATATATATACGTATATATAAACATATATTTACATGTATATACATATATGTATATATACACACACACATATACATACATATATATATATATATATATATATATATATATATATATATATATATATATATATATATATATATATATATATACACACAGCTGTGGTCAAAAGTTTACATACACTTGTAAAGTGGCTGTCTTAAGTTTCCATCAATTTCTACAACTCTTATTTTTTTTGTGATAGAGTGATTGAAGTTTGCTTCTTTTATGAAATTATTTTGGGTCTACTGAAAATGTGACCAAATCTGCTGGGTCAAAAGTATACATACAGCAATGTTAATATTTGGTTACATGTCCCTTGGCAAGTTTCACTGCAAAAAGGTGCTTTTGGTAGCCATCCACAAGCTTCTGCTAGAATTTTTGACCACTCCTCTTGACAAAATTGGTGCAGTTCAGGTAAATGTGTTGCTTTTCTGACATGGACTTGTTTCTTCAGCATTGTCCACACATTTAAATCAGGACACTTGTGATTTAGGGCTATATAAATAAACACTGGTTGATTGATTGATTGATTGATTGACTTTGGGAAGGCCATTCTAAAACCTTAATTCTAGTCCAATTTATCCATTCCTTTACCACTTTTGATGTGTGTTGGGATCATTGTCCTGTTGGAACACCCAACTGCGCCCAAGACCCAACCTCCGGGCTGATGATTTTAGGTTGTCCTGAAGAATTTGGAGGTAATCTTCCTTTTTTTATTGTCCCATTTAAAGCACCAGTTCCATTGGCAGCAAAACTGTCATGATCCGTCACTCGGGTCCTTGCATGATTTCAGTTTAGTAGTTTTACTGTTTTGGTCTGTTTCCTGGGTGCACCCTCTTTCCCTGTTTTCTGTTGGTTTCCATGGGCACTGATTTTCCTCACATGTCTTAGTTTTGCAATTAGTGTCCCCACCAGGTGTTTGGGTTAATTACTCCTCTTTATAGTTTCCTGTCACCCAGCATTAGTTGCTGGGTCAATGTGTGCTACAGGCAACAGTTACATTCTCCCGGTTTTTGTCCTCACTTTCGGGATCTTTGTACACACTAGCATTCCCCAGTTTTCACCCTTGGTGATGTTTTGGTTTTGATTAGCTCCACGCTTGCTAGCGTACGCAGTTTTGTATTTTTGTCCTGCATTTGATTTATTAAAGAAAACTTAATCTTACCTGTACGCCGCTCCTGTTTGTTTCCTGCGTTGGAGGGAACACAAAAATCGCGGCTATGCGTCAAAGACGTAACAAAACAGGCCCAAAGCATAATACTACCACCACCGTGCTTGACGGTAGGAGTGGTGTTCCTGAGATTAAAGGCCTCACCTTTTCTCTTCCAAACATATTGCTGAGTATTGTGGCCAATTTTTGTTTTATCTGACCATAGTACTTTCCTCCAGAAGGTCATATCTTTGTCCATGTGATGTGTAAACCGTTTTTTACTAATTTTCAAAAATATATATATTAAAAAAAATAAAATTATACTAATAATTTGTACAACACTTTCCTCACCAACAAAAACATATATAATGTTAGTACATTATATTAAGGCTGCACAAACAATGTATTCACTTCAGAATCATGATTCTTATTCATCCCAATTCTAAATCAATTCATAATTTAATAATAGCTCAGTCCGTAATTGAATATGAACAAAAGAAATGTTATTTTCTCTTCCGAGATGATGGAATTTAATCCCTGTTGTGTATTTCCTTGCCTTTCCTGCCTGTAGTTATGGCGACCACGTCCAGCATTTCAAGGTGCTGCAGGACCGCTGCAGTCAGTACTACGTGTGGGACGAGCTCTTCTCCTCCCTCAACCAGCTGGTGGACTTCTACCATAGCAACAGCATCGCTAAGGAGAGGACCGTCTTTCTGCGAGACCCAGAACACTTTGCCAGAGTGAGCACGTGACACCCCCTTAGTTTTGTTTACATATCATGACTTCATCAACATCCCTGACACGTTTGCTGATGTTGTGCTGCTTCCACTGTCTTTTGAATCTGGAGTAAAAAGTCATCTTAGTTCTCACTTTTGAGCGACATTCATTCAACAAATTGTTCACTAATCGCGGTCAGTCCAGGATTTCATAATCTTCAGGCTTTGCGACTGTGCACAATCCCCGCAATATATCCCGCCTATTTTGGGAAAACAAAATTGTCCCAGCTGCACTCAAACGCAACGTCAAGTGGTTAACGGGTGGTCAAAGTGCAGCTTGTTTTTTATTCACTTTATGCACTTCCTAAAGACAAAATAAAAACATTCCGAGTTAGAACATTACACGAAAGAACCAGCATATGCAATTTTGTGGAAAAGTGCGTGCGAATGCTGAAATGTGCAGGCTGAACTTAAATGCTAACAATTGGAATGTGTCAACTACCAAGTCATATGCCTATGCAGCACACGCATGTAAAATGTGCTAAAAAAAAAAAAAGTTAGCCTGCTAACAGTTATAATGCGTCAACCATCAAGTCATATATGAAGCATACACATGTATCCATCCATCCATCCATCCATTTTCTACCGCTTGTCCCTTTCGGGGTTGCTGGAGCCTATCTGAGCTGCATTCGGACGGACAACATGCATAATTAGCTTAAAAAAAAGTTAGCATGCTAACAGTTAGAACAGGGGTCACCAACCTTTTTGAAACCAAGAGCTACGTCTTGGGTACTGATTAATGTGAAGGGCTACCAGTTTGATACACACTTAAATAAATTGCCAGAAATAGCCAATTTGCTCAATTTACCTTTAATAAATAAATCTATATATATAAAAAAAAAAATGAAAAAAATGGGTATTTCTGTCTGTCATTCCGTCGTACATTTTTTTTCCTTTACGGAAGGTTTTTTGTAGAGAATAAATGATGAAAAAACACTTAATTAAACGGTTTAAAAGAGGAGAAAACAGGAAAAAAATGAAAATTTAATTATGAAATATAGTTGATCTTCAATTTCGACTCTTTAAAATTCAAAATTCAACCGAAAAAAATGAAGAGAAAAACTAGCTAATTCTAATCTTTTTGAAAACATTTAAAAAAGAATTTATGGAACATCATTAGTAATTTTTCCTGATTAAGATTAATTTTAGAATTTTGATCCAATCTGCACTTTGTTAGAATATATAACAAATTGGACCAAGCTATATTTCTAACAAAGACAAATCATTATTTCTTCTAGATTTTCCAGAACAAAAATTTTAAAAGACTTCGAAATAAGATTTAAATTTGATTCTACAGATTTTCTAGATTTGCAAGAATAATTTTTTTGAATTTTAATCATAATAAGTTTGAAGAAATATTTCACAAATATTATTCGTCGAAAAAACAGAAGCTAAAATGAAAAATTAAAATTAAATGGATTTATTATTTTTTACAATAAAAAATAAATACTTGAATATTGATTTAAATTGTCAGGAAAGAAGGAAGGAATTTAAAAGGTAAAAAAGATATATGTGTTTAAAAATCCTAGAATCTAAAATTGTCTTTCTGAAAGTTATAGGAAGCAAACTTAAAAAAAAAAATGTATTTAAACAAGTGAAGACCAAGTCTTTAAAATATTTTTTGGGATTTTCAAATTCTATTTGAGTTTTGTCTCTCTTAGAATTAAAAATGCCGAGCGAAGCGAGACCAGCTTGCTAGTAAATAAATAAAATGTAAAAAATAGAGGCAGCTCACTGGTAAGTGTGGCTATTTGAGCTATTTTTAGAACAGGCCAGTGGGCTACTCATCTGGTCCTTATGGGCTACTTGGTACCCGCGGGCACCGCGTTGGTGACCCCTGAGTTAGAATGTGTCAACTACCAAGTCATATGTCTATGAAGCATACACATGTGAAGTTAGAAAAAAATAAGTTAGCATGCTAACAGTTAGAAAGCATCAACTACCAAGTCATATGCCTATAAAGCTTACGCATGTAAAATTTGCTAAAAATAAAAAAAGTTAGCCTGTTAACAGTTATAATGTGTCAACCATCAAGTCATATATGAAGCATACACATGTATCCATCCATCCATCCATTTTCTACTGATTGTCCCTTTCGGGGTCGCTGGAGCCTATCTCAGCTGCATTTGGGCGAACAACATATATAATTAGCTAAAAAAATGTTAGCGTGCTAACAGTTAGAATGTGTCAACTATCAAGGCATATGTCTATGAAGCATACACATGTGAAATTAGAAGAAAAAAATTGCATGATAACATTTAGAATGTGTCAACTACCAAGGCATATGGCTATGAAGCATACGCATGTAAAATTAGCTATAAAAAAGTTAGCATGCTAACAGTTAGAATTCATGAACTACCAAGTCATGACTGTGAAGCATACAAATGTAAAATTTGCAAAAACAAGTTAGCGTGCTAACAGTTAGAATTTTTCAACTACCAAGTCATATAGTATGAAGCATATGCATGTAAAATTAGCTAAAAAAAAAAAGTTAGCATGCTACCAGTTTGAATGTGTCAACTACCAAGTCATATGTCTATGAAGCATATACATGTGAAATTAGAAAGAAAAAAAATTGCATGATAACATTTAGAATGTGTCAACTACCAAGGCATATGGCTATGAAGCATACGCATGTAAAATTAGCTATAAAAAAAGTTAGCATGCTAACAGTTAGAATTCATAAACTACCAAGTCATGAGTGTGAAGCATACAAATGTAAAATTTGCAAAAACAAGTTAGCGTGCTAACAGTTAGAATTTGTCAACTACCAAGTCATATAGTATGAAGCATATGCATGTAAAATTAGCTAAAAAAAAGAAGTTAGCATGCTACCAGTTTGAATGTGTCAACTACCAAGTCATATGTCTATGAAGCATACACATGTGAAATTAGAAAGAAAAAAAATTTCATGATAACATTTAGAATGTGTCAACTACCAAGGCATATGGCTATGAAGCATACGCATGTAAAATTAGCTATAAAAAAGTTAGCATGCTAACAGTTAGAATTCATGAACTACCAAGTCATGACTGTGAAGCATACAAATGTAAAATTTGCAAAAACAAGTTAGCGTGCTAACAGTTAGAATTTCTCAACTACCAAGTCATATAGTATGAAGCATATGCATGTAAAATTAGCTAAAAAAAAGGTAGCATGCTACCAGTTTGAATGTGTCAACTACCAAGTCATATGTCTATGAAGCATACACATGTGAAATTAGAAAAAAAAATGTTGCATACTAACAGTTACAATTTGTCAACTACCAAGTCATAAAGTTATGAAGCATATGCATGTAAAATTAGCTTTAAAAAAAAGTTAGCAGGCTAACAGTTTGAATGGGTCAACTACCAAGGCATATGGCTATGAAGCATACGCTGTAAAATTAGCTAAAAAAAAGAGTTAGCATGCTAACAGTTAGAATTCTTGAACTACTAAGTCATGACTATGAAGCATACAAATGTAAAATGTGCAAAAACAATTTAGCATGATAACAGTTAGAATTCATGAACTACCAAGTCATGACTATAAAGCATACAAATGTAAAATTAGCCAAAAAAAGTTAGAATGCTAACAGTTTTAATGTGTCAACTACCAAGTCATATGGCTATGAAGCATACGCTGTAAAATTTGCTAAAAAAAAAAAAGTTAGCATGTGGTTTTAATCGAGAATCGATGCTACATGCTAATAAATAACTGAATAAGGAAGAGAATGCTACATGCTAATAGCTAAGTGTGTGAGGAAGAGAATGCTACATGCTAATAGCTAATTTGAAAGTGTGTATTTATTTTGGGGAAAAAAAACTCCCGCGAAATCAAGCATCTCAAAAAACGTTGCAGCAATTTTTTAAAAAAGTTACCACAAAATGAAACATGTCAGTGTTGAAGAATGAAAGAAAAGAAGTGAGTGACATCCTGAAGGGACTGTGGTGTGTTGATGATTCTCACCAGCGGCATACTGAGAACTGTTTCCACACATGTTAGGGACAATAACAACAAAATAAAACTCCATTCTTCTCATCATTCATCTGTCCATTGATTCAACATGTTTACAATTCTTTTATTTATATCATTCATGTGTCCATTCATTCAACATGTTTACTATTCTTTTGTTCATATTATTCATTGCGGCATAGGTTCGATTCCCGCTTCCGCCATCCTAGTCACTGCCGTTGTGTCGTTGGGCAAGACACTTTACCCACCCGCTCCAAGTGCCACCCAATCTGGTTTAAATGTAACTTAGATATTGGGTTTCACTATGTAAAGCGCTTGGAGTCACTAGAGAAAAGCACTATATAAATATAATTCACTTCACTTCATGTGTCCATTCATTTAACATGTTTGCTATTCTTTTATTCATATCATTCATGTGTCCATTCATTTAACATGTTTGCTATTCTTTTATTCATATCATTCATGTGTCCATTCATTCAACTTGTTTACTTATCTTTTATTCATCATTCATGTGTCCATTCATTCAACATGTTTACTTATGTTTTATTCATCATTCATGCGTCCATTCATTCAACATGTTTACTTATGTTTTATTCATCATTCATGTGTCCATTCATTCAATATGTTTACTTATCTTTTATTCATCATTCATGTGTCCATTCATTCAACATGTTTACTTATATTTTATCCATCATTCATGTGTCCATTCATTCAACATGTTTACTATTCTTTTATTCATCATTCATGTGTCCATTCATTCAACATGTTTACTTATCTTTTATTCATCATTCATGTGTCCAGTATTTCAACCGGTTTACTTATCTTTTATTCATCATTCATGTGTCCATTCATTCAACATGTTTACTATTCTTTTATTCATCATTCATGTGTGCATTCAATCAACATGTTTACTTATCTTTTAGTCATCATTCATGTGTCCATTCATTCAACTTGTTTACTTATATTTTATTCATCATTCATGTGTCCATTCATTCAACATGTTTACTTTTCTTTTATTCATCATTCATGTGTCCATTCATTCAACATGTTTACTTATCTTTTATTCATCATTCATGTGTCCAGTATTTCAACCGGTTTACTTATCTTTTATTCATCATTCATGTGTCCATTCATTCAACATGTTTACTATTCTTTTATTCATCATTCATGTGTCCATTCAATCAACATGTTTACTTATCTTTTATTCATCATTCATGTGTCCATTCATTCAACATATTTACTTACATTTTATTCATCATTCATGTGTCCATTCATTCAACATGTTTACTATTCTTGTATTCATCTTCCATCGGTCTGATGACCAACACATGTCCATTATGTCTTTTATTGACCTTTATCACTTTTACTCCATTACATTTCTGCTGAAGTAACTTGTTGGATTACTTGTATTGTCAGAGTAGTTTTGATGTCTCTTCCACTTCAGACTCAAGAAAACATGTTAGGTTACGTTGTCGATGTTTTAGCAAGCATATGCTAACATTAGCCATGTTATAACGTCATAATTGTCTTTTTTTTCACATCAAATTATGGCTGGCAATTTTATTAAATATTAATTTGTCAGCAATATGTGTTTAAAATGTTACTTTGTTAAAATTCATTGTATACAAAAATTTAGTGCAGAAATATTGTTGCTTCAAAACTCACTTCTGGTAAATTACCACAGTGTTTTTCTGCACTGATTTTTTTTACACTGAACTTTGACAAAATGTCTTTTTCAACACCAATTCAATGATAGTAAAATTATCTGCATAATTTGATGTAAAAAAAAAAAAATCAGCTTATGAAATTGAAACGCATAATATTTGGTTTTGAAAATTTAGCGTCAATTTTATTTTTTTCTTTACTAAGACACAAGACACTCATACTAACGGTAAATGAAAACAGAAGCAATCGATCCAGGCACAGAACCAACCTATGAGTTTTGAAGTAACATATTATGTGTCCTGAATTTTTTACATTGAATTTTAACACGCTGAATTTTTTACACTGAATTTTGCCCAGCTGATTTTTTTTCCACTGAATCTTTTTACCCTGATGCTTTTGCACTGAATTTTTACATGCTGGTTTTTTTTTACACAATCATTTTACACTGATATTTTTGAACAAAATTTTTACACACTGATTTTTTTACACTCCATGTTTTTACACTGAATTTTTAGACACTGGTTTTTGAAAAAAATATATTTTTTAACACCAATTTGGCTAACACATTGTTGTTTGATAAAATTATGAGCATAATTTGATGGGGGGAAAAAATAATTCAACTAACGACATTCCAACGCAAAATATTTAGTTCTGTAAATTTAGCGCCCACAGACACAAGACACTCAAAGTAACGGTAAATGAAGACAGAAGCAATCGATCCAGTCACAGAAGCAGCCAACGATGTGTTTATTTTTCAGTCATGTGACACCAGTTTTGAGTTTTGAAGCAACACATTTTTTTACACAGAATTTTTACACACTGATTTTTTTCACATTGAATTTTTACACGCTGATTTTTTTTACACTGAATTTGTACATGTTGATTTTTTTTACTCATAATCTTTTTAAACCTGATGTTTTGCACTGAGTTTTTAGACACTGATTTTTTTACTCTTCAAGTTTTTACACTGAAATTTTAGACACTTATTTTTTTTACACTGAATTTTTACACGCTGATTTTTTTTACACTGAATTTTTACACACTAATTTCTTTACACTAAATTTTTACATGGTGATTGTTTTTTTTACACTGACATTTTACACGCTGATTTTGTTTACATCAAATGTTTTTACCCTGATATTTTTGTACTGAATTTTTAGACACTGATTTTTTTAGACACTGATTTTATTTCACACGCTGATTTTTTTACACTGAATCTTTTTTTCACTGATATTTCTGCAGTGGATTTTTAGACGCTGATTTTTTTACACCGAATGTCCTACACAAAAATGTTTCACATTGAATTTTAGTTACAAACTGATTTTTTTACACTGAATTTTTACACGCTGATATTTTTTTACACTGAATTTTTACATGTTGATTTTTTTACACATAATTTTTTTACCCTGATATTTTTAAACTGAAACTTTAGACACTGATTTTATTTAACACTGAAACTTTTACACGCTGATTTTTTTTACACTGAATCTTTTTACACTGAAGTTTTACACACTGATTTTTTTTTACATTGAATATTTTTACCCTGATATTTCTGCAGTGGACTTTTAGACACTGATTTTTTTTACATCGAATGTCCCACACAAATATGAACAATGAATTTTAGCAAAGTGCCTTTTCAAACAGAAATTTTACCCACAAATAATTATTCAATGAAATCGTCAGCGTAATTTGATGGAAAAAATTCAGTAACATAAATTTAGTGTCAAAGAAGAATGAAGACACAGGACACTCACTTCCGGTAAATTAAGACTGAAGCAATCGATCCCGTGTCAGAATCAGCCAATGAGGTGTCAAGTTAGGACACTAATTCTTAGCTGGCAATTAGCGCTAATCACTAACTGGCAAACGGCACGCTAATCGCTAGCTGACAACTAACACGCCAATCGCTAGCTGACAATTAGCATACTAAACGCTACATGGCAACTGCCGCACTAATTGCTACCTGACAACTAGCACACTAATTGCTAGCTGGGAATTGGCACGCTAATAGCTAGCTGGCAACAAGCTCTTTAATCATTAGCTGGCAACTGGTGCGCTAATCACAAGTTGACAACTAGCAAGCCAATGTATAGCTTGCAACAGGGTCGCTAATTGCTCTCTGACAACTAGCATCCTAATTGTTAGCTGGCAACTAATGCACTAATCGCTAGCTGGCAACGAGCTTCTTAAGAATTAGCTGGCAATTGGTGCGTTAATCACAAGTTGACAACTAGCAAATGCATTGTTAGCTGGCAATTAGTGCACTAATCACTGGCTGTAAAATGTCACGCTAATCGCTAGCTGACAACAAGCACACTAATCGCAGGCTTCCAACTAGCACACTAAACGCTAGCTGGCAATTTCAGCGCTAATTGCTATCTGACAACAGGTATCCTAACTGTTTAGTGGCAACTAGTGCACTAATCACTAGCTGACAACTAACGCACTAATCACTAGCTGGCAAATGTTGCGCTAATCGCTATCGGACAACTATCATCCTAATTGTTAGCTGGCAATGAGAGTGCTAATCGCTGTGAATGCGAACATGAATACAATGATGTCATTATTCATGTTTTTCCAGTGAATTTGGCGGCCATGACACTGTTCTTAAAAAATACACTACAGGGTATTGCAGGGGTCACCAACTTTTTTGAAACCAACAGCTACTTCTTGGGTACTGATTAATGCGAAGGGTTACCAGTTGCAATCCAATTCCAAAACCAAACCTGACCCAGCAACACTC
>NC_084617.1:27636347-27658847 GCF_033978795.1 Nerophis ophidion
TAATTTATGGCAGGCGCATACTATATGCCCTGCGGCAATTCGAGGACATACGGTATATACAATGACAGCTAACGTTAGCTAGCTAAATTGCTATTATGAGCTAGCAACACACAAATACGGACGGTGGATTATAACGCTTAAAATCAGAAAGTTGGCGCCCCCTAGGCATCAGCGTGACGTTTGCACACAGCCCCTATACGCGCATGTCTGAAGGGCGCTAACTTTCTGACGTGCTTTCAGCTTTTCAGGCTTTCAGACTAATAGCGATTTAGCAAGGTTTAGCTACTAACATTAGTCATAACACCATGACTGCACATTTTTAGTTGCTTTCCGATGACTGTTTTTTTGTGTACGTGCATGCACTCCCGGCGTGTACGTGTGATTGACAGGCCTGAACGGCAGAATTTTTCCTCCAAGCCTAAATTGTTAAATATGTAACTATGAGAAAGTTGCAAACATCCCCTTGAAGTCGCTAGTCCTTCTATTGTTACGAACTACATCCATGACGTCAAAAAGCTTTGGTTGAAGGTCCTATTCCCACATATATGTGTTGACTTGAACTGTACTTGACGTCACAAAGCATTTACAACCTTTTCCATAAGAACCAGTTTGGCAAGTCCTAATGAAGGAATGTTTCTGTGTTGTCGCATACTCGTGTGAATATTAATTTGCTCACTTTGTTGTGCATCTTTATTCCCTTAATGTGCCCGCATTTTAGTCGTCAATAGTTATATATATGTCCAAGTCAAGTACATAAATAAATAGACAAGTGTATATAGTGCACATGGAATTCACATTTTAAATAGCAGAAGTCGCAGAAGGAAGTATTAGTGAGCCAACATTTTTATCAATCCATCCATCCATTTTCTACCCCTTATTCCCTTTGGGGCTGCGCGGGGCGCGGGTGCCTATCTCAGCTACAATCGGGCGGAAGGTGGCGTACACCCTGGACAAGTCGGCACCTCATCGCAGGGCCAACACAGATAGACAGACAACATTCACACTCACATTCACACACTAGGGCCAATTTAGTGTTGCCAATCAACCTATCCCCAGGTGCATGTCTTTGGAAGTGGGAGGAAGCCGGAGTACCCGGAGGGAACCCACGCATTCACAGGGAGAACATGCAAACTCCACACAGAAAGATTCTGAGCCCGGAATTGAACCCCAGACTACTCAGGACCTTCGTATTGTGAGGCAGATGCACTAACCCCTCTGCCACCGTGAACCCCATATTTTCCAAAAATCCGCATTTTCTGCCACGTTTTGAAAAATAATTGAACTTTTTTTTTCAAAGGACTCACACTCAAACATCCGCAAGGAAGACATTTATGGCTGGGTGATTTGTTAAATATACTGCTTTTAAATCAGGCACCTGAGTAGGCAGCTAAATGTTCTTCTGTAGCTAACAGGGGTCCTCGAGGCAGTAGCAGGGCAGCTCAATGTTTTTTTGGACAGCTCAGAGTTTTTGCTTTGGCGCTATCACGCCAAATTTCTTCCCCCCTACAAAAACCTTACCCCCCATTTACTTCCGGTGTCATGATTAATACAGACGTTTTGTTAATTATAAAAATATAACGCTATATTATAAAAATATTACGCTATATTATAAAAATACAGATGTTTTGTTAACGCTATGTTATAAAAAAAATGTTTTTTTAATTTAAAAACAATTTACAAACACCAGCTATGGGATGACGTAAGGGGAAACGTGAGGAAACGTGACCCCGGAAGTAAATGCGTCATCCCATTGCTTGTGTTTGTAAATTGTTTTTTTAATTTATTTTTATGTTTTATAATATAGCATTAACACAATGTTTGTATTTTTATAATATAGCGTTATATTTTTTTATAATATAGCGTTAACAAAACGTCTGTATTAATCATGACCCCGGAAGTAAATGGGGGGAGGAAGGTTTTTGTAGGGGGGAAGAAATTTGGCGTGACAGCACCATCTTTTAAGTATGCTAACTATTCAGATGTTAGCATGCTAATGTTTTATGGAAGCATTTTGGCAATTTATTTAGATGTTTGAACCTTGAAAGCATGGATTTTGTGATTGGGCACTACTTTCCAAGTATGCTAACTGCTTGTTCCCATGTTAGAATGCTAACTGCTTGTTCCCATGTTAGAATGCTAACTGTTTTTTCCCATGTTAGAATGCTAACTGTTTATCTCCATGTTAGAATGCTAACAATCCGTTCCCATGTTAAAATGCAAAGGGTTTATCACCATGTTAGGATGCTAACTGTTTGCTTCCATGTTAGAATCCAAACTGTTTGTTTCCATGTTAGAATGCTAACTGTTTTTTCCCATGTTAGAATGCTAACTGTTTATCGCCATGTTAGAATGCTAACAATCTGTTCCCATGTTAAAATGCAAACGGTTTATCACCATGTTAGGATGCTAACTGTTTCTTCCCATGTTAGAATGCTAACTGTTTGTTTCCATGTTAGAATGCAAACTGTTTGTTTCCATGTTAGAATGCTAACTGTTTGTTCCAATGTTAAAATGATAACGGTTTGATACCATGTTAAAATGCTAATGGTTGGTTCCCATGTTTTAATGCTAAGTGAATGCCAACTGTTTGTTACCATGATTCAATGTTAGCTGTTTAATACCCATGTTAGAATGCTAACTGGTATCCTCTTGTTACAATGTTAACTATTTATTCCCATGTTAAAATGCTAACTGTTTGTTCCCATGTTAGAATGCTAACTGTTCATCACTAGGTTAGAATGCTAACTGTTTATACTGTTTATTCCCATGTTAGAGTGTGTGAATGTGAGTGTGAATGTTGTCTGTCTTTCTATGTTGGCCCTGCGATGAGGTGGCGACTTGTCCAGGGTGTACCCCGCCTTACGCCCGATTGTAGCTGAGATAGGCGCCAGCGCCCCCCGTGACCCCAAAAGGGAATAAGCGGTAGAAAAATAGATGGATGGATTCCCATGTTAGAATCCTAACCGCTTATCACCATGTTAGAATGCTAATTGTTAATCTCCATGTTATAATGCTAACTGTTTGTTCCCATGTTAGAATGCTAACTGAATGCCAACCGTTTGTTCCCATGTTAGAATGACAACTGTTTATCACAATGTTAGAATGCAAACTGTTTGTTCCCATGTTCGAGTGCTTACTGTTTGTTTCCATGTTAGAATGCTAAGCATTTGTTCCCGTATTAAAATGATAACGGTTGGTTCCCATGAAATAATGCTAACTGAATTCCAACTGTTACCATGTTAGAATGCTAACTGTTTGTTCCCATGTTAAAATCATAACGGGTTGTTTAAATGTTAAAATGCTGAT
This sequence comes from Nerophis ophidion, assembly GCF_033978795.1. NCBI lineage: Eukaryota > Metazoa > Chordata > Actinopteri > Syngnathiformes > Syngnathidae > Nerophis > Nerophis ophidion. The sequence goes on from NC_084617.1 coordinate 27,639,654, forward strand.
GGTTGGTTCCCATGTTATAATGCTAACTAACTGCCAACTGTTTGTTACCATGTTAGAATGCTAACTGTTTAATACCCATGTTAGACTGCTAACTGGTATCCACTTGTTACAATGTTAACTATGTTTTCCCATGTTAAAATGCTAACTGTTTGTTCCCATGTTAGAATGCTAACTGTTAATCACAAGGTTAGAATGGTAACTGTTTATTCCCATGTTAGAATTCTAACTGCTAATCACCATGTTTGATTGCTAACAGTTTGTTCCCACGTTAGAAGGCTAATTGTTTAGCTCCATGTTAGAATGCTAACTGTTTGTTTCAATGTTAAAATGCTAACTTTTTGTTCCCATGTTAGAATGCTGTGTATCCCTGTTAGAATGCTAACAGTTATCCCCTTGTTAAAATGCTAGCTGTTTGTTACCATGTTAAAATGTTTACTGTTTGTTCCCATATTAGAATGCTGTTTGTTCCCAAGTTAGAATGCAAATATTAGCATGCAAGTGTTTATGCTAATATTTCAGCTAAAAATCCTGGATTGAGTTAACCAGGCAGTATATCACGTACTGTAAGCACACACACACACACACAGTGACGTGCCAGTGAGATGGCCATCTGGGTGGGGGCAACATTTCCATAAATGCGTGTAAAATAAAAATGCATCATAACTTGCTCCTTTCACCACCAATTCCATGCGGTTTACTTTATTTTTCAAGTCAAAACGTGTGCTATTAATAGAAAATATTTGGCCTATGCTAATTTCTTATCTCAGGGGGGCGTGTCTTACTCAGCAGTAGTGACTGCACTGTTACTTTTGCATTCCACTTACTGCTTGCCTTACTCAAGAAGCATTTTAGCTCCTCAACATGTCCGTTTGGCTTTAGCTTTTAAAACATTCACACAGACACAACTTCTCCACAAGTTGTCACATTTTTGTCATTTAAGCGACGGAACGTGCTTGAGTGGCGGTATCCGTCCTTGTACGCAAACAGGATCTTGTAGGGTTACATGCTTATTGAGTTGTTTTTCATTATTCCCTCATAGTAGTAGTAGTTAAGGATGGCCACCATTCACATTTAAACCGATACGGTACCAATTCCTGGTACCTAGGAATCAATACCGGTACTCAACTGTACCAATTTTCTGTACTTTTGTTAATAAATATTACCGTAAATTCCAGACTACATGTCGCTACTTTTTTCGTAGATTTTGAACCCTGTGGTTTTATAAAATGGAGCGGCTACTTCATGGGATTTTTTCACTAATGCCCATAATGTTTGGTGTTCAATAGTTTGCATCAAACCCAAGCAGAGGACTGAAATTGTGTGTTATTGTTGGTTCTAATGCGGCATCTTTTGGACAAGTTTACTCACTGCAGGTATTGCGAGTTAAAAATGTATTTCCTGTTTTGATTCCGTAAACTGGAAATAAGTGCTTGAAGTGTCTTTGCTCAAATGTATCACTCTAAGCTATGTTTGTAAGTTTTCAATATTGTTTTTAACATGGCTGTGCAGCACTTCGGAAACGTTCTTGTTGTTTAAATGTGCTATATAAATAAAGTGGATTGGATTGGATTGGATTTTACAATATAACTACAACTGTTTATACTTATTAAACCGATGTATGTAGTTTTCATGCATATATGCAGGTGCTATTGTAATGTAATGAAGCTAATATGCTAACACGTTTACGAGTGTCTTTGTTAGTATTATTAACTTACAATGGCATTCGTTTTGTAATGTTTCCGTTTCCTAAATTCACCAAAACGTCACTGGAGTTATTGAGTCTGTTTAGCTGATTGAAAGGCTAGGTTCTGCAGCTAGTGGGTCCATGACGATGACTTCTGTTTTGTACGATCAGCCGTTTGACTGCCTTGTTACAGACACCATTTAGAAACAATTGAGGTACATAAATATTATTTTCTCCTTAAATTATGTGGGTGCAGTTTATACCTTGGGGCGCTCTATAGTCCGGAAAATATGGTAGTTGTTTTTGATAATAAAATACAATTTTGATTCTAAGATTTAAAAATGAGTTAATTATCATAACTGGTTACATCTTGTTTTATTATCACATTTCTGAGTCTCATCTGCAAGTATGATATTAAGTTGCAAGTCCAAGATGTTAGATGGCAGTAGTGTATAGTTTATGGTGTGTTGCTTTGTTTTTGGTTGCGCCCCAAAAAGCGTTGATACTGTAAGTACCTGTAGTTATTATGCACCAGCTGTTTGATTGTCACGTGCATCTTAGTTGTAGTTTTCATTAATACATTTGGAAGTGATAAATTGCCATGTAAAATCGCTAATGCTAATCAGTAGCATTTCAACAGTAAAACCCGTGTATATTAGCATCAAGCTAGCAATTTTTTTGGAAAAGTAGAGCCTTACTTTACTTGCATTGGAGCGTTGAGTCCATTTCTTCACTGGCGTTTGAAAATTGCAACATCAGCTTGAGGTAGTTTGACTGAGTCCGCTCTCAGTGCTGCTGGTGTGATCGTTAAAGTGCAAAAACAGGGCGTGACGTTACGCACATCCCAAGTACCGTAACATGGCACTGTTGGATATGAAGTGAACCAGTGTCCGGTAGGATTAATAGGATTCGGTTGGGGCCAAGAAAGTACCGAATTTGGTCCGCATCCCTAATAGTTCCTCTTTAGGACCTCGATTAAAATTCCGACATTTGAGAACACATTGAATGCACCACTGGCGTGGTACGCAGACACAATGTATCTATTTGTATGATATCAGCTTTGTTTGAACCATGAGCCTGGTCCAGATTCTCACAATGCTTTTTCCACATCAAGACTTGATTTTTTTTATGCCCTAGTTGACACCTCGGAACTAAAACTAATCTTACACTTAAAAATAAAAAAAATAAAAAAGCCTGTGAATGCAAAGCGTCCATTTGTGTTTGGCTGAAAGCGGAAAAACTGTGCCGGGGGCCACGAACAAACTTATCAATGGACAAAGCAGCAGCTATCAGCTGACACAAGAATGTTCCGGTCATCGTCTCAAGCGGAGAAATGCAAGGGACTGAGGGTTGCTCATTTTTTTGGCATCTGTGGTCTTTTAGGTACTGTAGCTTGTTATGGAGTCAGCAGGTTAGACTGTTAACAAGATGTTCTCGCTGCTAAATCCTAATCTTATCGTGTATTGTACGACAACTTGGCCACATCAAGCAGTGCTCCCAGTGGCAAAACAACATCAACAAATAGCAGCAGTATTTTCCAACAAACTATAGAGAGGAATGTATTTCTATGTAAGCAAACAAAAAAATATTAGAAAAAAAAAAAAAAAACGATCCAAAATTTTTAAAATTATATATTTTTTAAAATGCAAGAAAAAAAATAAGATCTGCAACATTTTTTTCTTTACATTTTAAAGCAAAATAATAATAATAATAATAATAATTGAAAATTAAAAAAATTCTAACAATTTTTTTTACATTTATGACTCAAATTCAATCTTGTGGGTGGGGCCTCCTCTGAATAATATGTTAGAAGCTGTTTCATTGGTCAGTATTGCCCCCCCTCCAGTCTTTACAATTTTTCCTCTCACGGCAGAAGTTGTCAGCGATCGCGACCATGTATCACCAAAGAATGACCAATAAAAAAATATGCAGAAATACATATAATAAAAGATTGTTCAGTAAAGGCCTTGTGCATAAGATTGAAGTTGAGTGGTAACCAAAAAAAAAAAAAAAAGATAGTTACCAACCAAAAAAATGGGTCTGCAACTACAATAAACATTTGCAAACAAAAAAAAACGCCTTTGAAATAAAAAAAATAATAATTTGCAAACTAAAGAAAAAAAATGGATCATGGACATTAAAAACAACATTTTCAAACAAAAAAATGCGAGAAAAACTAATAAATTTGCAACCATTTTTCTTAAAATTTTCTAACAAAAAATATATTTGAAAATAAAACATGTCCAACAGATTAAAGTTGAGTCATAACCAACACACACACACACACACACACACACACACACACACACACACACACACACACACACACGCACACAATTTGTTACCAAAAAATATCTGCAACCAAAAAACATTTATTTAAATTTTTTGGGATGATTTCCACCCGAATGCACCCCTGCGACAACGAAAGGGACAAGTGGTAGAAAATTGATGGATGGATGGATGGATTTTGTTTTCCAAATGTTTTTTTGTTTGAAAATGTAAAAAAAAAAGTGGCAAATCAATAACTTTATTTTTTTTTGTTTGTTTTTTAAATCAAATTATCTTAGTTTGCAAATTTTTGTTTTTTTACATTTCAAATCCATTTTATGACAAAAAAATAATTTGTGTGAAAATGTACAAAAAAAGTGGCACATCCATTATTTTTGCTTACATTTTTTTGTTTATTATTTTGTATTTCAAATCCAGTTTTTTTACTTTGCAAATCTATTTTTTTTTTTTTAGTTTTAAATCCAATTTTTGGGTTTTCAGATATACAAATATATGTTTTTTTTTCAAATCCATTTTATGTTTGCAAATATTGTTTTTGTTTGAAAATGTAAAAAATTTAGTTGCAAATCCATACTTGTTGCTTGCATTTCTTTTGTTTATTTATTTTTTTGTATTTCAAATCAAATTATTTTCGTTTTCAAATATTCTTTTTTACATTTCAAATCCATTGTATTAATAAATCTAACAAAACATCTATCCATCCATTTTCTACCGCTTATCCCCACAACAATACCATAATAATGCAATCCAATTCCAAAACCAAACCCGACTCAGCAACATTCAGAACTGCAATAAACAGAGCAAATGAGAGGACACACAAACACGACACAGAACAATCTAAAAGTAGTGAAACAAAATGAATATTATCAACAACATTATCAATATTAGTAACAATTTCAACATAGCAGTGATTAAAAATCCCTCATTGTCATTATCATTATAGACATGTATATATATAAAAAAAGAACAATAGTGTCACAGTGGCTCACACTTGCATTGCATCCCATAAGCTTTACAAAGCATTGTGTCCAATATTTTCTACAAAGATAAAATAAGTCATATTTTAGGTGCATTTAATAGTTAAAGCAAATTTAAATAATATGCCCCATATTCCAATATATGATTAATTATTATCTAAACTAAATGCAGTTGTTTCTACTGATGTAATTCCCATAGCTTGTGTGTACCAGTCTGTATGAGTTGGACTATCAACATCTATCTGTTTTTAAATATTACCCGTTTTGTTATGATGCATATTGAAAAAAATGCATTTTTACTCTTTGATGACCCAAGAATACAAGTTTGCAGTGTCATCAGGATGTTTATATTAAGGAAAGTGATTACTTCTTTTGTTGTTTTCAACCAGAACTTTTTTATTCTCTGACATTCCCACAATAAATGAACAAAAGTTCCCTCAGCTCCCCGACACTTCATACATAATTTGCTATCTACTACACCACTTTTAAACAGCTGAGAAGATGTGAAATACAAATAGACGGAATAGAAATTGAAAGAGTAAATGAAACCAAATTTCTAGGCATAATGATTGATGATAAATTGAACTGAAAATCTCATGTAAAAAAATATACAACATAAAGGAGCAAGAAATACGTCAATAATGAATAAAGCCAAATATGTTCTAGAGGTGGCGACTTGTCCAGGGTGTACCCCGCCTTCCGCCCGATTGTAGCTGAGATAGGCGCCAGCGCCCCCCGCGACCCCAAAAGGGAATAAGTGGTAGGAAATGGATGGGATGGATGTTGTAGACCAAAAATCACTTTATATTCTTCACTTCATTCACTAACAGTGTTACAAAAAAGATCAGTTAGAATAATACATAATGTTGGATATAGAGAACATTCAAACCCTTTATTTATTGATACAAAAATACTGAAATTCCACGACATAGTGAATTTGCAAACAGCTAAAATTATACACAAAGCAAACTATAACCTGCTTCCCAAGAATATACAACAATTCTTCTCAACAAAAGAAGAGAAATATAATCCTGGAGAAAAATGTAATTTAAAACATTTGTACGCACGTACAACACTTAAGACCTTCAGTATATCAGTATGTGGAATTAAATGATGGAATGGATTAAGCAAAGCAATCAAACAATGTACTAATATCATCCTCTTCAAGAAACTCTTCAAACTTAAAGTGTTTACAAAGTACAAAAAAGAAGAACCAAGATAAACATTCTGAATTTATTCACTCATTCATTTTTTTTTTAATCTCAAAATAATCTTACTTATCTCATCATATGGAATAAAACTTACTTCACCAGTTATTTACTTATTTATTTTTATTGGGATACTTATGGAGTATATTGGGAATACATTGAGAACAGGAAGTGAACAAAACTTTTAGCAACTGTTAAGTAAAAGAAAAGGGGTAGGATTAAATAAGCACTGTTTCTTCCTACTCCTTTTCGAACATGTTGAAAAGAGAAACTGGATATAGTGATGTATCTTGTTGTATGCTTGCATGTTCCAAATAAACTCAAACTCAACTCTATCCAAGCTCTTAAATTGAATCAGCTTATCTTTAATGCTTCTAAAGGGCTTGTTGGCATTTTTCCAAATATCACTCCATGATATGTCTCCATCCATTTTCTACCGCTTGTCCCTTTTGGGGTCGCAGGGGGGTTGCTGTAGCATATCTCCGCTGCATTCGGGCGGAAGGCGGCATACACCCTGGCCAAGTCGCCACCTCATCACAGGGCCAACACAGATAGACAGATCTGTGTCTTTTTTATATTAACATGCTACCATTAGTATGCTAACACATTTTGCTAGGTTTTTGCTAGTTTTGTACATTCAAACTTAAACATTAGGATTTTTGGTACATGGCGCCATTTTGAAAGAATGCTATCGTTTTCTTTTTTTTATATTAACATGCTACCATTAGCACGCTAACAAATATTGCTAGTTTTTTATTTAGTTTTGTACATATAAATTAAAAAATTTGGATTTTTGATACTGGGTGCCATCTTGGAAGTATGTCAGTGTGTCATATTAACAACAATTTTTTTGTTAGCTTTTTCCCTGATTTCTGATTTTTTTTTAACCTAGGAAACATGATTTTTGATACTTGGCGCCATCTTGAAAGTATACTATTGTTTTTTTATATATATATTAGCATGCTACCAATAGCATGCTAACAAATTTTATTAAGTTTTTAGCTAGTTTTGTACATTTTGAACCTAAAAAATAGGATTTTTGACACATGGTGCCATTTTGAAAGAATGTCGTTGTTTTTATATATATATATATATATATATAATAGCATGCTAGCATTAGCATGCTAACAAATTTTGCTAGGTCTTTAGTTAGTTTTGTACGTTTTAACTTAAACATTTGGATTTTTGGTACTTGGCGCCATATTGAAAGTATGCTATGGATTTTTTTTATACTAGCATGCTACCATTAGCACAGTAACACATTTTGCTAGGTTTTTAGCTAGTTTTGTACGTTTAAACTTAAAAATTAGAGTTTTTGATACTTGGCGCCATCTTGAAGGTGTGCTATGGATTTTTTTTTATATTAGCATGCTAACAAATTTTGCTAGGTTTTTAGCTAGTTTTGTACATTTAAACTTAAAAATTAGGATTTTTGATACTTGGCGCCATCTGAAAGTATGCTATGGATTTTTTTATATTAGCATGCTACCATTAGCACGGTAACAAATTTTGCTAGGTTTTTAGCTAGTTTTGTACGTGCCATCTTGGAAGTATGTCAGTGTGTCATATTAACATATTGTTTTTGCTAGCTTTTTCCCTGATTTCTGATTTTTTTTAACCTAGGAAACATGATTTTTGATACTTGGCGCCATCTGAAAAGTATGCTATTGTTTTTTATATATATTAGCATGCTACCAATAGCATGCTAAAACATTTTGCTACGTTTTTAGCTAGTTTTGTATGTTTTGAACCTAAAAAATAGGATTTTTGATACTTGGTGCCATTTTTAAAAAATGTTATTGTTTTATTTTAATATATTAGCATGCTACCAGTAGCATGCTAACAAATTTTGCTAGGTCTTTAGCTAGTTTTGTACGTCTTAACTTAAAAATTAGGATTTTTGATATTTGGCGCCATCTTGAAAGTATGCTATGGATATTTTTATATTAACATGCTACCATTAGCACAGTAATACATTTTGCTAGGATATTTAGCTAGTTTTGTATGTTTGAACTTAAAAATTAGGGTTTTTGATACTTGACGCCATCTTGAATGCATGCTAGGATTTTTTTTCTATTAGCATGCTACCGTTAGCACGCTAACTTATTTTGCAATGTTTTTAGCTAATTTTGTACGTTCAAACTTAAAAATTAGGATTTTTTATACTTGGCGCCATCTTGAGAGTTTTGCTATCGTGTTTTTTTATAGTAGCATGCTACCATTAGCACGCTAACACATTTTGCTAAATTTTTAGCTAGTTTTGTATGTTTTAACTTAAAAACAAGGGTTTTTATTACTTGGCGCCATCTTGGAAGTATGTCAATGTGTCATATTAACATGCTAACGTTTTTTGCTACCTTTTTCCCCTGATTTCCGGTTTTCTTTAACCTAAGAAACATGATTTTTGATACTTGGCGCCATCTTGAAAGTATGCTATCATTTGTTTTTGTATTAGCATGCTACCATTAGCATGTTAACACATTTTGGTAGTTTTTTAGTTAGTTTTGTGCGTTTAAACTTTAGAATTAGGATTTTTGATACTTGGAAGTATGTCAATGTCTCATATTAGCACGCTAATGTTCTAGGCTTATTTTTTAAGCTCATTTTGTATGGTTGCTCCTAAAAATATGGATTAGGACACTTAGCACCATCTTATAAGTACCCCGGCCAGAGGTTCAAGGCACACAAAGCAGGCCCATCAACATGTTGTGGTTCATTAGTATCTTGGCGGCGTGCACTTTTTGCCCCACAACTTTATTGAGCCTTGTGCCAACACTGCTTTGAAAGCATCCGCAGATCTCGCTTCTCTTTCTCGTTCATGTCCACTTTCCTCAGCAGGAGTGCAGCTGACAGCGAGAGAGGCAATTGGGGTTCAAGACGCTGGACTTAAAATAGCCGCTTTGCGCCCGCGTTTACTTTGGCTTGGTAGGAGAAAGCTGGCGGTCATGAGAGAAGCAAAGTCTTGACTTAAAGACAAAGCCGGAGGGAATGGAGGCGCATTTTGCTGTCCTATTTTTAGAGTACAGGTGTGTGATCTTATCTCAGCCCCACACAATTCTTCTGCACTCGCTTGCTGTAAATTCTCTCCTGTCATTTACTCCGTGCAAGCTGCTGATAAAAAGCTTTGTGCTGTCAAGTAAAGAACAATGGGTCCGCACCCGATTTTGAATACTTTCAGACGTGTTTTATTTTGAGGAAAGACACCTTTCTTCTTTTTCTAATAGCTGTTTGAACAAAATGCATTATATCAATAAATTGTCTTTTTCAGGGCTGTCAAAACGTTTTGCACAGTGAGGAATCCAAGCATGCGGGGACGTTTTGATAGGTTTACATTTTAAAAAAAACAATACGATATGTCGATTTTTTTGTAACCTTCAGGACGTTTTTCAAGGTCGATATATGTAAAAGATCCTGTGGAGCAGAAAGGCTCTCAGTCATAAAGTAATAAAGTTTGTTTACTTTCATCACATAAATAAACCCCTCATGGTACACATTTACATTTGTTTATGTTTCATGCCCATTGTGTCAAAGAAATGTGTTTTTTATGGCACAAACACAAAACGTGCAATATTCACCCCCCCTCACCCCAAAAAAAAAAAAAGTGAAAGTGAGGTGACGTAATCGGAGCCTTGAATAAGTCAATCATTCATGACGATGTGGATTTTGATTCATGATGTTTGTTTGAGCAATGACTGCTTTCAAAGATAAAAAATACACTTAAGATCTTAAGGACCTCTAAGGTTCACATTTATAAAAGCGTTAAAATACTGCAAGTAATAATAATTTCTTATTTCCTCTCAACTGTGTGTTCCCATGTTACAATGCTAACTGTTTGTCCCCATGTTGGAATGCTAAAAGCGTTAGAAATACTGTAAGTAATATATAATTTTTTTATTCACTCTCGACAGTTTATTTCCATGTTAGAATGCTAACTGTTTATTTCCATGTTAGAATGCTAACTGTTTATTTCCATGTTAGAATGCAAACTGTTTGTTCACATGTTGAAATGCTAACTGTTTATCCCCCTGTTAGAATGCAAACTGTTTGTTTATATGTTAGAATGCTAACTGTTTATTTCCATGTTAGAATGCAAACTGTTTATTTCCATGTTAGAATTCTAACTGTTTAAATCCATGTTAGAATGCTAACTGTTTATTTCCATGTAAGAATGCAAACTGTTTATTTCCCTGTCAGAATGCTAACTGTTTATTTCCATGTTAGAATGCTAACTGTTTATTTCCATGTTAGAATGCAAACTGTTTGTTCACATGTTGAAATGCTAACTGTTTATCCCCCTGTTAGAATGCAAACTGTTTGTTTACATGTTAGAATGCTAACTGTTTATTTCCATGTTAGAATGCTAACTGTTTATTTCTATGTTAGAATGCTAACTGTTTATTTCCATGTTAGAATGCTAACTGTTTATTTCCATGTTAGAATACAAACTGTTTGTTTCCATGTTAGATTGCAAACTGTTTATTTCCATGTTAGAATGCTAACTGTTTATTTCCATGTTAGAATGCTAACTGTTTATTTCCATGTTAGAATACAAACTGTTTGTTTCCATGTTAGATTGCAAACTGTTTATTTCCATGTTAGAATGCTAACTGTTTATTTCCATGTTAGAATGCAAACTGTTTATTTCCCTGTTAGAATGCTAACTGTTTATTTCCATTTTAGAATGCTAACTGTTTATTTCCATGTTAGAATGCAAACTGTTTGTTGAACAAACAGTTTGCATATTTACATGGGAACTAACTTTGTTCCCATGTTATTATGCTAACTATTTATCCCCATGTTAGAATGCTAACTCTTTGTTCTGATGTTGGAATGCAAACTGTTTATTTCCATGTTAGAATGCTAACTGTTTATTTCCATTATAGAATGCTAATGGTTTATCCTTATGTTAAAATGCTAACTCTTTGTTCTGATGTTGGAATGCAAACTGTTTATTTCCATGTTAGAATGCTAACTGTTTATTTCCATTATAGAATGCTAATTGTTTATCCTTATGTTAAAATGCTAACTGTTTGTTCCCATGTTAGGATGCTATTTGTTCCCATGTTAAAATGCTAACTGTTTGTTTCTATGTTAGAATGCTAACTGTTTGTTCCTATGTTAAAATGCTAACTGTTTGTTTCTATGTTAGAATGCAAACTATTTGTTCCCATGCTAACTGTTTATTTCCATATTAGAATGCTAACTGTTTGTTCCCATGTTAAAATGCTAACTGTTTATTTCTATGTTGGAATGCTAACTGTTTGTTCGCCTTTCGTATTGCTAAAAGCGTTAAAAAATACTCTAATATATTATTTTTTCTTATTTACTCCCAACAGTTTGTTCCCATGTTAGAATGCTAACTGTTTATCTCCATGTTAGAATGCTAACTGTTTTTTTCCCATGTTAGAATGCTAACTGTTTTAAGTAATAGTATTTCCACTTTGAGAATGCAATAGTATTTTTAGGCCTCACTTTGGACCCCCCTGATGTCCTGTGTGTATGTATGTCCCCTGCGGGGGAGGGGGGAGGGGGGCACTACAGACATAAACATGAACACTCTCATGCGTTATTCAACAGCGGCTCGCCAAACGTCCCGCAGAAACAGAGCGCGCACACACGTCAGGCCCGCCTGCACCATCCATCACGACTATTTGCAAAGATACCACCTTATGAGGTGGGTCGACCCTAATGGTTTTATCCGGGGGCGGGGTCAGCGCAGGTAACCTCACCTGTGCAAAGTTGACAGCCTGAAGGTGTCACGGCCGCTCTGTCAGAACACATCAGTCCGTCCGGAGACGCGCTCGTCATCACCGAAAGTGTATTTGAACGCCTAACTGAACGTGTACTTGAACGCCTCACGCTCCTGCTGTGCATCGGGTCCTGGGGGCAACTCTCCTCAGTGTGCAGCTCTTATTTCATTTACCATCTTATGGCAGCAGCACTATGCAACTTCACTCCAGTGTCAATAATAATAATAATAATAATAACAACGATGGATTCCATTTATGTAGCACTTTTCTCTGCACATATTTTCACTGTTTGAACTTACCCAAGAAAATGTAGATTCAGTCTTATAGTTTACTCAAATATTTAAAGGGGAACTGCACTGATTTTGGAATGAAACCCATCATTCACAATGTTTATGTAAGAAAAGAACACCTTTTTTTTTTTTTATGTATTCTAAGTAGGTTTTAGGGTACACCAGTATTAGTATAGTACCGGGATACTAATGTATCATTTTCGGTACGATACTGTCTCTGAAACACACCTCTCCCCGCGCCCACGTCGAAATCAAGTCATGACATTGCTGGTTTACGAGCAGAGGAGCATGTTCGGCAGTGCACACACACAGAGTACTTACAAGAAGACACAGTGTGTAGACAGAAAATGGAGAACGGACGCATTTTGGCTTGAAAAGTAACGATAGAGGTGAAGTTATAACACTGTAACACCCTCAGGAAGAGGTGCTTTAAGACATGGCTAGCGACTTTTTAAAAACACTAATCCTGGTCTCCATGGTGACAAATAAAGTAAGTTTCTTACAAGTATCATTATCACTGCAGGATGAGTAATAGTTAAACATGATTTGCTACACACCGTAGCTCACCGGCGTCACAATGTAAACAAACGCCATTGGTGGATCTACACACAACATCCACTGTGATGATATCAAGTACAGGCAAGTGTCGAGTCGATACTACTATGATTACGTTGATATTTTTTGGCATCACAACATATTCTTTCGTTTATGAAAAAATGTACATTATGTTTATTAAGTCAGGAAATATGTCCCTGGACATATGAGGACTTTGAATAAGACCAATGTATGATCCTGTAATTACTTGGTATCGGATGATACCACCCAAATTTTTGGTATCATCGAAAACTAATGTAAAGTATCAAACAACAGAAGAATGGGGGAGGAGGTTTCTCACAGTCATTCATATTGACATCCCACTGGGTTGTGAGTTTTTCCTTGCCCTTATGTGGGCTCTGAAACGAGGATGTTGTTAATGCTTGTGCAGCCCTTTGAGACACTTGTGATTTAAGGCTATATAAATAAACAGTGTACCTTAAGATTTTTCTTTAAAATAAAGCCAATAATGCAATTTTTTTTGTGGTCCCCTTTATTTAGAAAAGTACCGAAAAGTACCTAAATAATTTTAGTACTGGTATCGGTACCAAAACATTGGCATCGTTACAACACTAATTCTAAGTCGTAAAATACAGCAAGTAAGAGGCGGCCGTCTAAAAACATCCAACCATACTCCATTTGTGTCTCGTGACCTGTAAGTGCTAACGCCGAGGAACTACTTTTTAGCGGCGCCGCGATCACAGAGCAACAACTGGCTTAAGCTGCGATATTGACATATTGAGCTGCTGCATCGCCTCTGAGTTGGTGAAAGTTCATTCTAAATGATAAATCATGCCTCTCACCTGGATAGTAGAAGGTTGTGGACATGAACCTACAAGTTGGTCAACTTTGACATCCAGAGAAAGAATTGGACAAATGCTCGTGTTTTCTAACCTGCTTGAGGATCATGACAAGTAAAGGGGAAGATGTAAACATCCCATCAGTCGTTATCCCAGTGAGAGCAGACATTGTACAGTAAGTGATTGTTTTATGTTTTTAGTTTACATAGCTTTTACATACTACTATAGTTACTGGATCTGTTTATTACTCAGCGTCTAAAACTTGTAGATCATCCTCCTTATGTTCAGGCTCAAAAATGTTCTGAAACATAATTTGTCTTAAAGTAGTTTTTGTTGTCTCTCATCAAGTCTGCCATTATTAGTAGTGTTCTTGTTGTTGAAGGGAAATCCGAACTTTGTGATGCATCTATGAAATTAATACGCCGCTGTATGCTTGAAATGATCAAAATACATAAATATTACATCTTATTATGAATGTTACTACATGACATATATACTTATTGTCATAATGGGGGGGTCGCAGCTTGGAAGGCAGACGGACAACTCGGGACATGGCGTTTAGGTAAAAACATGATTTAATTGTGACTAAAAAGGTACAAACAAAAAGCGCTCACTGCGGAGGCACAACTTGGCTAAAGAAACAAAACTAACACTTTAACATAAACTATGAACATAAATCAAACAACACTTACTGTGACTTAAAAAGAACAGCATGAACTTTGGCATGAAAAAACAAGCATGGACAGAGCATGGAACGAACACAATGACCCCAGAAGGACTGACTGGAAATGACAAGCTTGAATACTGATGTGGTGATCGAAAACAGGTGCGTGAGTTGTGAGGACAGGTGAACTGATTGGTAGTCATGGTGACAAAACAAGGGAGTGAAAAAAACAGGAACTTAAAGTGTCCAAAGGTCAATAGAACATAGTCAAACAAGACATGATCAAAAAGACATGACACTTATATCATGTAAATATTACATGCTATTATGAATTTTACCACTTGACATATATACTTACATCATGTATTTTTTATGTTATTATGAATGTTACTACATGACATACTGTAAATACTTACATCGTGTATATACAATAATGATGGAGGTTTTTAGAGCACTTTATAGGCAAAGTGGAGCTACTCCAATTGACTCCATTGTTAGCTGACTTTTACTAACTTTCATTTATGATTTAGAATGCATAAAACAATTGAAACATGTATGCTCTTGTCTATCATAAGGAATGTGAATGATGGGCAACATTTTTTTTTTCAAAAGATGCAGTTCCCCATTAAAGTAAAAAAAAAAAACTGTCGGTCGTGTATGAAGCGTGTCCAAAGTCTGGGTTTGTGACGTAAGGACTCGGGGTGGAACGCTTCACAAAATCCAAGGTTCGGATCGTACTACTGTTTTGTGACACCATTTTCAGTTGGGTGTCGATTGTCTTGCTTTTTCCCAGCCCAGAATAACATATGTGCTATTAATGCACCATTAAATCAGTCACCATGGAAACACATCCAATCCCCCAGTCCACTAGCACGGATACAATCCAACACAGCAGAGCTAATGCTGCTCCGTCTGGCCGGGCACCGCCTTTTAAAGGCACACACTCTGCTTTCATGAAACGTCTTACAACTGCATAAGTGCTTTCACTAGTAATTAGCTCTTTTTTAGACCAGTGGTTCTCAAACTGTGGCACATGCGCCACCATCTAGCGGCATACCAATTGGTCATTTGATTAAAGTACAGTGTTTTAATTCCCGATATTCAAACACAGGGTTACTGTTCAAGCTTTGTGTCATGATACGGATGGCTGAACAATTTAACTATATTTGTTAAATAAAACCCCCTGCCTCGTTTTTAATGAATACTTCGGCATTGTATGCTACTGTATTTTACAATTGGTCATTGTGGTGGTTCTTTTTTTACCATGTATTTTCTAAGTTAGTACTAAAACTGTGTTTAAGAGTTATTCTGTTCCTAATTTAATTACTTTACATGTTGGAGTGGTTGATTATGGGCCTGTTGCATTGGAAGCACTCATTCACATGCTAGCTCTTGAGCTAATCTTGTATGTTTGAACCTAAAAATCATGATTTTGAAGTATGCTAACGTCGCTTCTATTAGCACTGCCAATCTTAGCACATGCTCACGCTGCTAGATTTTCCGCTCATTTCTTCCGTTTTATCCAAAGAATCATGATTTTTGATACTTGCCGCCATCTTGTAAGTATGTTTGTGTCAACAATTTTTGTTAGGTTTTTAGATAATATTGTATGTTTTAACCTAAAAATTATCATTGTTTATATTTGGCGCCATCTTGGAAGTATGCTAGGGTTCTCTTATATTAGCATGCTGATGTTAAAGTCCTAACGTTTTTGGCTAGCTTGTTCTCTAATTATGAGTGTTTAAAGCTAAAAATCCTGTCTTTTAAATACACAGCGCCATCTTGGAAGTTTGCTAATTCCTCTCATCTCAGCATGTTGCTAGAATGCTAATATTTTATATTAACTTTTTAGCTAGTTTATGTTTTGGTATTTACTCTACCCTGTCATGTGCTAGCATGCTCACATTAGTATGCTAACATTTTTTTCTAACTTTTCCACTTTTTTTATGTTTTACCCTAGGAATCATGATTGTTGATACTTGGCGCCACCTTGGAAGTATGCTATCGTCAACAATTTTGCTAGGTTTCTAGATAATTTTGCATGTTTTAACCTAAAAATTATATATTTTTTTACATTTGGCACCGTTTTAGAAGTTTGCTACCATCTCTTATATTAGCACGTTGATGTTTAAGTCCTAACGTTTTTGGCTAGCTTTTTCTATAATTCTGAGTTTCTAAACCTAAAAATCCTGACTTTTAAATACATAGCGCCATCTGTGAAGTTTGCTAGCTCATTTTAATTTCGCATGTTGATGTTAGCATGCGGACATTTTAGGCTTACCTTATAGCTGATTTAGTATGTTTACACCTACAAATTGTGCCTGTTGGTATTTTACTTTTACTCTGTCATGTGCTAGCATGCTAATGTTAGCATGTTAACATTTTTTTTGCTAGCTTTTCCGCTTTTTTTAATGTTTTAACCTAAGATTAATGATTTTTGTGACTTGGCACCATCTTGAAAATATGCTTACGTCAACAAGTTTTGCTTGGTTTTTAGATAATGTATGTTTTAACCCAAAAATAATGATTTTTTTTTATATTTGGCACCATTTTAGAAGTATGCTAGGGTCTCTTATATTAGCATGTTGATGTTGAAGTCCTAACGTTTTTGGCTAGCCTTTTCTCTAATTTTGAGTGTTAAAACCTAAAAATCCTGACTTTTAAATACATAGCGCCATCTTTGAAGTTTGCTAGCACATTTCATTTTGGCATTTTGATGTTAGTATGCTAATATTTTAGGCTTACCTTATAGCTAATTTAGTATGTTTACACCGACAAATTGTGCCTTTTGGTATTTTACTTTTACCCGGTCATGTGCTAGAATGCTAATGTTAGTATGCTAACATTTTTTTTTTGCTAGCTTTTCCGCTTTTTTTTTATGTTCTCACCTAAGATTAATGATTTTTGTAACTTGGCGCCATCCTGAAAGTATGCTTATGTCAACAATTTTTGCTAGGTTTCTAGATAATTTTGTATGTTTTAACTTAAAAACTATAATTTTTTTATATTTGGCACCATTTTAGAAGTATGCTAGGGTCTCTTCTATTAGCATGCTGATGCTAAAGTCCTAACGTTTTTGGCTAGCCTTTTCTCAAATTTTGAGTGTTTAAACCTAAAAATCCTGACTTTTAAATACATAGCACCATCTGTGAAGTTTGCTAGCTCATTTTATTTTAGCATGTTGATGTTAGCATGCAAACATTTTAGGCTTACCTTATAGCTAATTTAGTATGTTTAATTTGACTACTTTTCAGCAAAATAGGTGATTAGTACTTTCTAAAAGTATTTTTTTCACACATCGATCACATTAATAATAAAGTGGAGCAAAAACTGGACATTATGAGTGTTCGACACTGACATTTTTTCCTTTTTTCTCCTCCCCGCCCCCTCTCCTCTTCACTTCCGGCCGCGTCTCGCTCTCCGCCAGCGTCCTCACCACGCCCACGCTCTCTTCGACTTCAACCCTCACCACCCCGCGCAGCTCCGCTTCCTGCGAGGCGACGTCATCGAGCTCATCGACTGCTCCGACGCGCTGCGCTGGAGGGGCCGTTGCCATGGACACGTGGGCTACTTCCCGCCGGAGTACGTCCAGCCCGTTTACCAGTGCCAGTGAACCCACCACCACCACCCCTCGTTATCTCCGGAACAGATGCTTGATCGACGTGTCCCGCAATCACCGCCAGACTTCCTGTTCACCACTTCCTGTGCAGAACTACCACATCCCTCAAACATGTTGACAACCCTGGTGCACACTCGTCCACGTGATGATGCAATCAGCCCACCCCCTCGCACATTTCTCGCGCCAAGCGGACGGACACAAGTACCGCCGTGTCGTGCTTGGGCCTAAAAATGAACTGACACAGCAGATTTGTGTGTATTTGGCGTGCACTAATGAGAGCCGTGTCGCGGGTAAACGCCCCCTTTAACGGCAGAGGACCACTGCTCGCTTTCGTGCAAATTTAGCAGGACTTTGTAAAAAAATAGTTATTGCCTTTTTTTGCAGTTTTAAATGTGTCATGCTTCGGTTTCCTCCTAAATGGTGTCAAGGACACATTGAGTGGGGCAGGAGGGGAAACTCCTACTTTGGGGCTCGACCTGGGGTGTCCAAACTGGGCTGCACACTCACTTAAAGCATGCGGGGGCCATTTTCATAGCTTTACATTTTCAATAACGACACATTATAAAGATTGTTTTTAGCCTTTAAAGGCCTACTAAAACCCACTACTACCGACCACGCAGTCTGATGGTTTATATATCAATGATGAAATATTGACATTGCAACACATGCCAATACGGCCTTTTTAGTTTACTAAATTGCCATTTTAAATTTCCCGCGAGTTTCTTGTTGAAAACGTCGCGGAATGATGATGCGTGCGCATGACGTGACGTGTTGGAAAGGACATATTGGCGCAGCACCAAACACGGCTAAAAGTCGTCTCTGTTCATCGCATAATTACACAGTATTTTGGACATCTGTGTTGCTGAATCTTTTGCAATTTGTTCATTTAATAATGGAGACTATAAAGAACAATGCTGTTGGTGGAAAGCGGTGTATTGCAGCTGTCTTCAGCACAGAGACACAGCCGGTATTTCTTTGTTTGTTGTGATGCTTTAACACAGAGCGGTCAAGCGAACATGTTTTCTCTATGTCAACCAGCATGTTTTTGGATGTGAAAATTGGGATATATATCTTACCGGAGACATCATTGGATTATTCATCATCCTGCAGCAGCTGTCAAAAAAGGCAGCTGTGAGCTTGGCTCCTCGGCTTCTCTCTGAGACACTGCGTGTTCACCGCAGCCATCCGACCTCGAGGTATGTCTTTACAATCTTTACAATCTCACTAAAACACTATTAAAACAATAAGCAGATAAGGGATCTTCCAGAATTATCCTAGTAAATGTGTCTAATTACATCTGAAATGCTCACACTGCCGCC